>NC_028646.1:5137963-5217336 GCF_001406875.1 Solanum pennellii
CCCCGTGCTTGGTACACACGTCTGAAAACGTTCCTCCAGGGACTCGGCTTCACGTGTTGCGTACACGACACGAGTCTGTTTACTCGACATTCAGCACACGGTACAATCATTCTTCTTGTCTATGTAGATGATATCATTATTACAGGCTCTACTGCAGCTCTCATTCAGGATGTCACTCGAGCTATGCATACTACCTTCAAAATGAAGGACCTTGGCCCGTTACATTATTTTCTGGGAATGGAGGTTTCTCGGACAGGCAGCAGCTTGTTTCTTCATCAGTCAAAATATGCTCGAGATCTGTTGCAGAAAGCTGGACTGGAAAAATGCACCAGGCAACCAACACCGATGGCAGTCTCTTCGTCTACGAATGGAGCCGACACCCCCTTTGCCGATATCACCCACTTCCGCAGCCTCATTGGGGCTCTACAGTATCTGGCCATTACCCGTCCTGACATCCAGTTTGCTGTCAACCGAGTTCTCAGGTACATTTTTGGCACTCTTGGTCGTGGTTTACTCATTCGACCCGGGGACATGGAGCTTCGGGGTTTCTCAGATTCAGATTGGGCGAATGATAAAATGACAGGAAATCTATATCGGGGTTTCTCATTTTTTGGGACCGAACTTGATCTCCTGGTGTACAAAAAAACAACCCAAGGTCTCTCGCTCCTCGACTGAAGCTGAATACCGCGCCCTTGCTCTTCTTGCTGCTGAGACCATGTAGGTCACATATATTCTTCGCAAACTCCGCGCCACTCACACTGTTCCTGCTCTCTATTGTGACAACAAATCAACCATCTGTGTGGCCAAGAATTCCGTCCTACACACCAGAATGAAGCATGTTGATATCGATTGTTTCTTTGTTCGCGATGAAGTTCAGGCCGGCACCATGACTGTGCAGTATGTACCAACTGAAGAACAACCGGCTGATATTCTAACCAAGCCTCTTCCGAGCCGACAGCACGATTACCTCAGTTCCAAGCTTCCATTCGCTTCCGCTCAGCTCAGCTTGAGGGGGGATAATAACAGATAGTATTAAATAAATAGTTTTAAATAATATTAGTATTTACTGTGTACTAATCCTAGTCCTAATAGGATTAGTACTCCTTAATCCTAGTCCTATTAGGATTAGTACTCCTTCCTATATCTCCTATATATATCTCCCATGTATTCCCTTATTAGGTTAACACTTTAATACAATCAATATTCCTTCAAGATCCATCTAGACTTACTTAAAACACTGGTCACACTTTGCCATAGCGACCCTGCTTCCCTATTCTCTATTGCGAACTTCTCTAAGGCAAACCACTCATTCCTATGATGAAATAAGTTTTCAACATTGACACTTTTTACTAAACGCTTATAACTTTCTTCTTTAGACTCAGATCAATGAACAACCGGTGTATTGGAAAGAAAACTCAAAGACCTTTTATTTGATAGGTTTGTGAATAAATAACTCTTTTATAGGAGAGGTTTTCGTTTGATGTTGACCCTAGTAAAAATTTGTATTGAAACTCAATTGCTAATGTCACTTTGAACTCAACTTCGTTTCTAGGGGTTCCACATGAGTTTAGTGCGTATCTAATGCTCTCACACACTCAAAAATTGATCTTAACACATATAAATAATTAAATTTCATCAATTTCGTTCTATCTATACATATAGGGTGGTTTTAAGCCTTAGCCTAAAAGTTTGAGAAGTCACAATAAACAAAATAATAGATCTCTCAACTATAATTCATATTTTAAAAGAAACAAAAAAATAAAACTCTTAACTAATAAACATTAAACACATGTGAACAAATATCTCCTCAATTGAATGTGTAAACAATTCACCTTCATTGACCATAAAGCAAACACCTCAACGTCGGGAAAAAGGGCATTAGGTAAAACAAATTAAAGCAAAAAAAACCAAGCATTGCATCTTTTTGTTTGGTCATTTCATATCCCTCCAATATTCAGTTTTGTTTGCTTTAGTTTTTCCTGTTATCGAGTGTCTCCAGTTGTCGAGTGTCTCCTTTTTTATCTATGAAGGTGTACTATTTTAAAATACACCTGCACTTTCTTGACTAATTAAAGGTTCAAAATAATAAGATTTTCATTGTCACGACCCAAATTTGCAAGTCGTGATGGCACCTATGTTCCCAACCAATAGGTAAGCCAACCCAACATATTAACCCAACTAAACCAACAAATGAGTAAAAGACTAACACTTAGCAAGAATCTCCAACATTGAGTTCCTTATAAGTACGAAATGCGGAAGCTAAAACATATCTCCCCAAGAATTGGTGTCTTAAGTACAAGAGCTTCTAAAATTCGATGCAAGTCTGAAACTAAATGACAAATCTAACATAAGGAATATCCTGTCTGAATACTAATAACAGAATGAATAAAAGATAGAGGGAGGTGTGGGCCACGGAACAGCCAAGCAGCTCACCACAACTACAAGAACTCCAAGCTCGGACTCAATCTGCTCCACGAGATGTGCTCCTACTCAGAATCGAATCTGCACCACAAAGAGTGCAACAAGTGTAGTATGAGTACGAAACCACGTGTACCCAGTATGTCTCATTGACCGACAACGAAGAAGTAGTGACGGGAGTTATATAAGAAAATAAATTCTTAGATTATACTAGTATATATATACATATATTACACTTACTATTTAAGTTTCATCAATAAAGGAAATCAATACTAAGTATTTTCCAAACACCAAACGAAACATATAATCATCAAGAATGAATGATGGGATGAAATGCAATGCAATATGATACCATGTAATGATATGTCTCAGAATACCCAGTACTCACTCAACCGTATATACATGATACTCTTCGGAAATACATCGAGAGTTCATGACCCATGGGGGACTCGCGAGGTCCATATACCGACACGGACGATCTCCACGTGTCTGTGCGGACGATCTCAACGCACTATCATAATATCAAACAATTTTCGCACGGACGGTCTCCACGTGCCCAAATTACAATCTTAACATCTCACCATCCCCAGCACGGACGATCTCCACGTGCCCAACTTATACTCAGTCTCATCTCTATGCATGTGCACAATATTGTTTCAATAGAGGGAATGATGATGCATCTCAATCAATCAATATGAATATAATACATAACCACCTCAATTATCTCAACTATACGGGTGAAATAAATAAAACACAATCACACAAGGAATTCAAGTCAATAATATATCAGCTAATGCCCATATGCTTTGGCATTCTCAAATTTCAGTCCACATTCTATAATAGTACTTTTCCTTTTTATAACACCGGTACTCGTACCAATGCCCGTCACACCATTGATACGAGACCACCATCTTTCCCCCTTACCCCTTGTCTATTTTCATTTTTTTTAATCTTTAATTAGGAAAACGTCCTTCAACAAGTCTAAAAAGTCTTAACATACCTTAGATGCCGAGCTTGTGCCACGAATCTTTTAAGATTTTTCCTTTCCTTTTCGCAAGGTTTCGGAACGTTCCCAATCTACCAATTTTGCAATATTCGTAAGTAAGCAATTTTTGTAGACATTCAAATTATTATATGTCTATCATAGACGCTAACACTCACTCATTTTTTTCAACAAACTCCAAATCTTGATATATATTGGCATGCCAAATTTTTCATACTTGCTAAATTTCAAGCCAAGAACTTAACTCTAACCTCTTCAAATGGACTAAAATTCAATGTTAGATCATATAAAATAACACCTAATAATTAATTACCAATTAAAAAATCTATTATCATTGTATACATTATTATTATTTATTTTTTTTGCAGAAACCCATTTGTAAACAAGTGCCAAATTTCTAGAATATTTATCAAATTCCAATCATTGGCAATCATTGACAATGATTGGCTCAATCTTATTCCTACCATTCTGAAACTAACAATATATATAATAAATTCTTTTGACAAAATCACAGAAAACATTAACCTGCAGCCATTCAACTATTCGACTTCGATCGATTTTTATATATATATATATATTTTTGAATACTAACCCAATTGCTAACAATGTAATATAATTTAGTAATCATCACCAACTTACCCATTATTTCTTATCACCCATTATCAATATAGCATAAAATAATAACATAATCCCAAGCACTCCGACAATATATTACTATATATAGAATTGAAAAGAACGAATATCTCATATCTTTACCTGAACAATGGCTATGATTTTTCTCCCTCTCGCTGGTCGCCTGTGGTAAGGTTTCGCATCCATTTTTTTTTCTAAACAAGAGTTTATTAACCGTGAAACCCCACTAACCTATTATCTATATTACTTATTTAATAAAAGTTTCATCAATTGGGTACTCATAGTTATCTAATAGTTTAAAAATACCCCTTTAAATTTTTAAATGGAGTCAAACTAGTCCTAGTTTTCAAAACGACCTAGCGGGTCGTTACATCATCTACCACTAAAACAAACGTTCGTCCTCGAACGGTAAAATAATAGGATATCAATAGACGCTCAAAAAGTTAGAGATATCTGGTCTATATGTTTGAATTGTACTCCTTAGTAGCCTGATCATCCAGATGATACTTCTTCAATATCAAAAACATTACTATTACACTCAACAATAAAAAAAAAAAAAAATATAACTCAAGTTCAACTTTCCTTTCTTTTTGAATCTCATCACACCTTTTATGAGTGAAACCTTTAACAAAACATGTTCTCCAATCATGAACTATAAATCACGAACCTTTTTAATTTGTATAACTCTCACCTGTTTTTAAGCGATGAGAAACCTATCTTGAAGAACTTGACCTTATATAAGAATTTTCTCAATCGATCAGTGTCCCACAACCCAATCAGCTCAATACATCATATTTATCTTTTGGATATCAATATGTCCTACCATGCAATATCTCGAATGACGCTATCTCACTATTCAAATGATAATTGTTGTTCTATGTATACTCTACTAAAAATAAGAACTTGACCCAATCACCACTAAAGTTGCTCACACACGCCTGAAACATGTCCTCTAAGACCTAAATAGTTTATCAACAGACCATTGAAGGTGAAAGCTTGTAATAAAATCCAACCTAGTACCAACTCCATATGCATAGACATCCAGACATGAGATATCAATTATGTATCTCAAATAAATTTAAAATGGGCATCTCATACAGGTAACTATCTCCTGAATGTAAATCTAGACTAACTTATTCAAACTACAAGTAATCTGAACTAATATAAAATATATACACTTGGTAAATCGGTCCATTATAACCCATATAACGTCAAACTTGCACAAGATACGTGGCAACCCTGCCAAAAATTTCATAACAATATATTTCCACTCCAACTCTAGTATAAAAGCATCATTTAATTCCTACTTTCATGCTTTTGGTGCTCATAATTTTCTTGATAACAATTCAAACACGAGATACAAATTCAATCCCTTCATACGATACTATCGATAATATTGCTTCAAAATAAAATATACTCCAATTGCCTCTAGATAAAATAAAAAAATTGAACTATCGAACTCTTTCATGATTAATCTAGTCAGCTCACATATTGGAAGAACATAATTAAGTCTATAATACTTAAAACTCATTCACCACCAAGAATTTCTTCCTTGACTTCTCCTTATAACACCTTATCGTAAGTCGTACACAAATTTCCATCACCAAACTATCGAACATGAATAAGCATCTCACCTCATGTAACAAAGGTAGACTACCCATACTCACTGTATTTCGCCCTAAGTAATCTACTAGCACATTTGTTTTGTCCATACGATAAAGATTAATCATTCCATAATCCTTGAGAAACTTCCATATCCATTGTATTAAATTTAGATTTCTCTTATTAAAACTTATACTAAACACCTCGCAATACACACTATAAATAAATGCCTCTACAATTTTAATGCAAGCACCACCACCACCAAGTTTAAGCTATAACTAAGACAGTTCTTGTCTTGAACTTTCAACTATCTCGAAGCATAAGCTATTACTTACCTTTCTTCATTAATACCCAACCAAAAGATAAATATAAAGAAAGACCATCCAAACACAGCTGTTGTTCGGGCCTAAAAACAGTATCATACTAACCTCTGAATTCGATCTCCACCGTTCAAATCAACCATTAACATGTCACGAACACTCAATCCAAATTTCAGCTCGATCCAACGGTTAATTAATCAGGAAATACAATCTGAAGTTTGTTGGTCGAAGGGAAAAATGCAGCAAAACAAACCTTTTTCTTCTCTCTTCTCTCCTCTCTCTTCTCTTGTTAAAAGCTCTCTAAAAAAAAATTTATTATGTCCTAAAGTCTTTCAAAAGAAATACTACTGAGTAGTTGAGTTATTCCCTCAAGACCATCCTCTATTTATAGAGTTGTGTTTTTTTTTTTTTCCTACAAGTCAAAACCAACTGGAAATAGGATTACAATTCAAATCCTTTTCCTAATAGAATTGAAAACAAAATAAAGAGAATAAATCCAATTCATTTTCAAGTAGGATTAGACGATGAGCCCCTTGGTTGAAACATGGGCAATAGCCCAACATTGAGCTTTAGAAAACTCACCTCACACACATCAAACCATTGAAAAGCCGATTATTTCTAGGTTAATCTAGTTAATGCATGTGTAATGAATGCGAGCACCATTGATACTAACCAACTAGGCGTAAGAAAATCCAAATATCATAGCTAAAATAGGCCAGTCCCAATTTCAAACTGCCTCAATTCTCTTGGGATCCCTGTTAATACATTTCTTGGTCACTTACATTTCAACCATGCCACCAAACTAATCGAAATCCACACTTAAAAAAAAACATGAACAAAGCTTAATTTTCTTCAGAGTCTAGAGAATCATCCTCAAATAATGCTCGTGATCCTTCCTACTATGGGAGTATACCAATATATTCTAGATGAAAATAATAACAAAGGAATCTCAATATGATAGAAACACCCAATAAAAATGTACTTGATCCAACAAAATTCCTTACTCAACAAGTCTTGTTATCGTTCTTTCAAATTTATCAAAGTATTCCAATAAGAAATAATAGAAATAGGCCAAGTGTTTAACTATAAGTCAATACTAATTTTTTTTATCAATCTCACATGGAATGCCCTTAAAAAAAATTCTTGCACCATTTAAATGATTTCTAAAAGAGACATAGCATCACTAGTATCACAACTTAAGACGAATAGGTGAAGCAACCCTTATTCCTCACAGTGAAACTTTAGAGACAATGATGCCTTTCTTAAATGGGTAATGATACTATCCTGCCACTTAAATTTTTAAATATTAGAATATTTGAAGTTAGTGTCTTACACTTATAGTCATAAATTTCATGACAATGAGAAATTCAATCCATAACCAAATGATGTTTAAATCTTCCTCATATAAAATAACTATGATTTTCCACGTGTCATATACTATTAAGTCAATATAAGATCGATGTAATCGATCTACCACTAAGAACCATCTACAGGTGTAGGAATATGTATAGGCATAAGAGAAAAGGTCACAAAGCATATCCAGATTCAAAATAAGGTACATACTTACGTAAAATAAAGTAGATCCACTTTCGAAATAAAATTATAGTCAACCGAGAGCATATCGAACTATACTTTGGACAACCCAGGTTACTCAAATACAGTTATTTATTTGCGGAGGTAATATAACCAATCATCACTGTATTGTTCTATGATCTGTGTATTGATTCATAACTATTTTGTACCCATCTCTACAAGTGTTCTCATATAGCTTCATACAAGTATCCTTTCCAACATCCTTTGACAAAAGAATTTTTTTTTTCCCCCCTCTCAATTTCAACAATATTACTGATCCTTAATTCAATATATAAAAAGCTCCCCGCAATATGAATTTATCACTATTTATCATTAATTATTCATTAAAATATTCTTGCTAGTCGATATTAGTATAGCCTTTTATAATCTCTTGATGTATTTAACTTAACTCACCTTGTTGATTCTATCAAATGAAATATCAATATGGTCATCGTGCCATTCAACTTGAACTTTTCAATTTATCTTCAATATACCTCCACTCTAAAGGATAAAAAGGGAAATATGTCATACAAATCTTATAACAAATCTTAGTCTCTCAACATCATGATAAGTGATCACATTTTATATCTCTACTCAACTTTTTCCCATAGCCTTACCATAATGGCTAAACTCTTATTTGATCAATTGAATGTTCCTAATCTTATCATTATCTTCAAGGCATCAACATATACCATTTCATTACTAAATTATTCACATATCATAAACACATGTTATAAAATTGTCCCTAGTAAATTCAAATGAAGTTCAAGTATCCTTGTCTAAATCACACCTTGAGAAAGTTGTTCTTACTATTTCAAACCTCGTCAATTTCATTATTAAAATTCGAAATGCTCAATACTAAGTTATTTTTATAACCACACAACTTACGTACTAAACTGCATAATATCATCCCCTACCACAAATGTCAAATTTGAAAATGTCTCCTCACCGTTGGTGAGAGAATGAAACAAGAATTTTGACCTTAAACCAAACCACACACGCACGATTAGGAATGAAAGAAGAAAGTTTCCTAAAGTCCTGTAGTCTCTCAAAGATAAGTAACGGACGTCTCCGCACCTATCCGTAAGACTCTACAGACTCAGCTCTTGTACTCGTGAGACCGATGAACCTAGGGCTCTGATACCAATTTGTCACGACCCAAAAATCACGAGTCGTGATGGCACCTATGTTCCCAACCGATAGGTAAGCCAACCCAACAAGTATCACCAATTCAACTTAAACGTGAGAAAGATAAGTATCAAACTAATATCTAACATACTAAGTATTCAAATAAATGCGGAATATAAATAAAACTACCCCAAGATTTAGTGTCATAAGTACAAGAGCTTCTACAATATGATACAATTCCAAACTAATATAAAAATCTAAACATAAGAATTATCCTATCAGCATAACAAAATAACCTAATAAATAGAGGTAGACTGAAGGTGTGGGCCGCAGAATATCCCAAACAGCACACCACAACTCCAAGATAATTCAAACTCATATCCAATCTCGAAGAACGTTCCCAAATTGAAAGTCAATCACTCAATCTGCACCACAAAAGTGCAGCAAGTGTAGTATGAGTACGAAACCACGTGTACCCAGTATGTCTCATTGACCGACAACGAAGAAGTAGTGACGGGAGTTATATAAGAAAATAAATTCTTAGATTATACAAGTATATATATATATATATATATATATATTACACTTACTATTTAAGTTTCATCAATAAAGGAAATCAACATTAAGTATTTTCCAAACACCAAACGAAACATAAAATCATCAAGAATGAATGATGGGATGAAATGCAATGCAATATGATACCATGTAATGATATGTCTCAGAATACCCAGTACTCACTCAACCGTATATACATGATACTCCTCGGAAATACATCGAGAGTTCATGACCCATGGGGGACTCGCGAGGTCCATATACCGACACGGACGATCTCCACGTGTCTGTGCGGACGATCTCAACGCACTATCATAATATCAAACAATTTTCGCACGGACGGTCTCCACGTGCCCAAATTACAATCTTAACATCTCACCATCCCCAGCACGGACGATCTCCACGTGCCCAACTTATACTCAATCTCATGTCTATGCACGTGCACAATATTATTTCAATATAGGGGATGATGATGCATCTCAATCAATCAATATGAACATAATACATAACCACCTCAATAATCACAACTATACGGGTGAAATAAATAAAACACAATCACACAAGGAATTTAAGTCAATAATATATCAGCTAATGCCCATATGCTTTGGCATTCTCAAATTTCAGTCCATATTCTACAATAGTACTTTTCCTTTTTATAACACCGGTACTCGTACCAATGCCCGTCACACCATTGATACGAGACCACCATCTTTCCCCCTTACCCCTTTGAATATTTTCATTTTTTAATCTTTAATTAGGAAAACGTCCTTCAACAAGTCTAATAAGTCTTAACATACCTTAGATGTCGCGCTTGTGCCACGAATCTTTTAAGATTTTTCCTTTCCTTTTCGCAAGGTTTCGGAACGTTCCCAATCTACCAATGATGCAATTATTCGTAAGTAAGCGAGTTTGTATCAAATCATTATATGTCTATCGTAGACCCTAAAACTCACTCATATTTCTAATCTAGCTCCAAGCCTTGATAAAATTTGTATGCCAAATTTATCATATTTGCTAAATTTCAAGTCAAGAATTTAACTTTAACCTCTCCAAATACCCTAGAATTCAATGTTAAATCATATAATATGCATCTAATAATTAATTGCCTATCTCAATATATCAAAAACTATTATCTTAATTTGATAAAATAAGTACAAATAATAATCAATTAAGAGAACCAAAGAATACCGTAGTGTCGTAATCACATTCTTTCTTTTCTTCAAATGCATACGGTCAATTGCCTAACTTTTTAATAAATTATACATATAAATGCATAATGTGTCCAATGTTTAAGAATTCATTGGCATCATTACCTCAATTCACCCTATGCCTTTTTGATATTTAATACCATATGCACTCCAGCAACTACCATAGGCTTAATCACCTCTAACACTTATTTTATTAAATTACTTCAAGTGCACCATATCATTATATATAAACATTATTGAATCTGGATTGTTTACCTGGAAATCAATGCCGCCGTAGCAGTTTGGTTCCGCTCGTCTCCAAGAGGTTGTTTTTAACTTTTATTTCAATATTCTAAAATAACCTACTAATATATTTAATTATATGAGTCAAATTTTAAGAAGTATTTATACATATGCCCTTTTTAACTATTTCTATGTAAATTATTTAATAAATTCTAATCAACTAGATACTCGTAGTTATCGAATAGTTTAAAATTACCCCCTTTAAGTATTCAAAAGGAGTCAAAATAGTCCTAGTTTTCAAAACGACCAGCGGGTCGTTACATTCATCTCCTAATCCCCAATTCTCTTCTCTCTCAAAGCCTAAGGATAAATCAAAATAGAATACTTCATTTAAGATTCATTCAATCTTTTTCAAGCTTCTTCTTCAAGGTAAGTCTTTTTCAAAGTATTTATTCTTTCCTACTCAAATTCCTCCATGCAATTATGAATCACAAATGAAAATTAGAATTACTTGTCATAGAGATTTCAAGAAACTAATTCAAGAATCTTAAGAAAGGTTTTCTTAATTATTTACCTTCAAACTAGGGTTCAAAGGCTTTTAATCAAGTTCGTATTCAAGATTCTTCATATAAGGCTATCATAGTGTTGGCTAGTTATTCCTCACGCCCTACATCTATTTCTAAATCGATAAAAGAGTAATCTAGGATTTTATCCCTAGATTCGAGTATTCTTGAGATAAGTTGATTTTGAGTTCTTGAGTTCATGCTTCTTTTTGAAATTCAATTTCTAATTATTGAATAGTTATAATATTTTCTGAAATAAGATTCTTGAATTTATTTCTTCATGTGTATATTTAACATGAATCCTATGAATTGAGTATTCTTGGGGTGAGTAGGGTTGTTGAGTTCTGAGTTTTCATATTGCTATTAAGATCCCTGAGTTGAACCATTCATGTTCATAGTATTACATGAACCCTATGAGTTGATTTATAAATCTTGATAAACTTTTTAAAGCCAACAATTAAATTGAGTTTGTGAGGAAGTAAAAAATGGTTTTTGAGAAATAGTTTCTAAAACATGATTAGTATGACAATCGAGTATGTCATCAATGTTTAAGCAGTATGGTATCTAGATATGCCATCAATGTTTGACTATGACTTCCCGAGTTATCAATGGTCATAATACAATATGATTTTGATATATTTTGTAGAAAGAATTTCAAGTATGAATTGAGTAAAAGTATAAGGGAACTAAGTATTCCCAAAGTTTCGGTTTGTACATTGACAAAAGAGAAACTTTGATTTCTAAATGAGTTATGAATTCAAAGATATTCAATAATAGTTACCTCTTTTAAGAGGATAGTTTGAGAAATTATCTCAGGCCAGAGGAAGATAATGTTTTTAAAAATAGAGCATGATTATATATTATTGGGAGTAGTATATATTAGTGGTTTTCACATATATATTAGTAATCCGTGTTAAAAATGCTAGGTTCAGCTGAACTCTTTGATTATACATTGCATCTGGCCTTTTGGGATGCAATGTTGCTTTTTTCAGTTTCTGCTTTAGTTACCCTTGTTTTTGCAGGTCCTTATCACGGTGGAGTTTGGAAAATAAAGGTGGAACTTCTAGATGCATGCCTGTATAAATATCCGTCAATTGGTTTTATTAATAAAATGTACCATCCAAATGTTATTGAGATGTGAGTTTTCAACAGCTTAATTCTGTAGATAATTTCATCCTTCTAGTGTTGTTTTAGCCGAAGTCTGAAATTTCAACGCTTATCATTTTTCAGCTCAGGATCAGTTTGTTTAGATGTTATCAACCAGACCTGGAGTCCCATGTTTGGTAATTGGATATGAGCAATGATTAGATTTTGAAATTTTTATGGTTTTTCCGCCAACTTCCTTTTTAGTAACATAGCTGGTTTTGAAACCATTTCCACAGATTTGACAAATGTGTTTGAAGTGTTTCTCCCACAACTTCTCTTGTATCCTAACCCGTCGGACCCATTGAATGGGGAGGCAGCTGCCCTGATGATGCGAGACCGAACTGCATATGAACAGAGAGTTAAAGGTATAATGATCCATATCAGCCGCTTATTTGTTACACAAATTTGTGCTTGCTTTAAGTGGACGAGAAGAACGATCTATTAGAAGTCCTTGAATCTTTGAGTAGGGTAGACTCAATAGAATTAAAATCTTATAGCTTTAGTTTGGTTTAGGGTCCAGTGGAGAAAACCTCTCTACCTGCCAAGGTAGAGGCAAGGTCTGCATTCACTCTACCTTCCCCAGATACCACTCATGCGACTATACTAGATACATTGTTTTTGTAGCTTTGAATTTTGATTGGTTGCTAGGGAATTGGTTATCCTTTGTTTTATTGATATTTGCGCGTCGATTATGTTAGCATTCTATTGTAGATAAAATTTTCTTAAGTTAGCTTCTCTTGAACTATTCATGGTTAGACTGAGTTCGGGTGAATGGACAACAACATATGGGCCTAACTATCAATTATTGCCCCCACTTGGCACTTGCTGCCTAAAGAAGGACAGACCTTGCGGAGTCTTATCATCCTCAATCTACTTTGTATCAGTCCTAATCTGATGTGTTTGGTTTATTACTAGAGGCAGCTACAAAAAGGGAACTTCCAGATGTTGTCCGCTTAAGTCAACCTACCTATTAATGCTTCCATTATCTGGCCTAGTTTTAAAGTGAAATCCAGAGAGTATGTTAGCTTTCTTACTCCATTTTATATGGGACGACCATGTTAGAAACTTCGACCACAGCATCAACATACTTATCTTACATAAAGCAACTCTTTTTTCCTGGCACGAAAATTCTTTCATGTGGGTATTTTGCTTAGAAATTTGGTAAGGGCAGAAAAACTCTGTTGTTCAGACTCTTCAACATGTCGTCCAGTGTATAGGGTCCACCAAATGTAGTGCATTTTTGGAGGATTCAACACAGATGTTGCTTGGACATATTACTGTTAATTTATGTTTGCTCAAACTCTTTAAAATTGTTGCTGCATCAGTATCTGATCCTCCAAGAGTGCACTACTTTTGGAGGATCCAATATGCACTCGTCGAACTGCATAGTTAAAAAAAAAAACAAAAAAAAACTATTGATTGTGAAGGGAATCCGAAAAGAAGTTGACCTCTTCATGTTCTTTTATATGTGTGTGTTTCGCACGTTTATCTTTTCCTATTATTAAGTTTCTTCATTAAAGCTCGATATTTATTAGCATTTTGTGCTTAAAAATGGATGTTTAGTACTGCAACAGATTTTTTTGACATGGCAGGAGAGTAAGAGCAGATTATCTAACATCTGACATGCAAGTTGTAACAAACAAATGGATGTATTTTTTTGAAAAAATTTAAGTAATTATTTGATATTTAAAAAATAATAATTACAGTTTGATGTTTTTAGGACAAAAATTACTTAGTTACACATAAAGCAACTAACTAAATTGTAGTATTCCACCAAAAAGTTTCTGTACGGGTTTATAAGTGTCTATTACATAGATAAGCTAATCATTATAATAAGTCTATTACATGAATGAATTACATAAAAATGTCTCGATGTACTACGAAAAAAGATACTTCTGACTCATATGTTGAAATAGTTTCCACTTGTGTTCACAAGTGTCTACTTCATAAATTAGTTAATCACATAAAACAATCTACCGTAAATTAGTTAATCACATAAAACAACTATCGCGTTTTTTTAAAATAAAAAGAAGGAAAAAAATCCGACCTGCCGGATTCGAACCAGCGACCTAAAGATTTCAGCAATACCACTACAATCTTCCGCTCTACCAACTGAGCTAAGGTCGGTGCTTATATAATTAAGTCACAAAAATATTATAAATATTATATTTTATTAACTAAAATGATGTGTTCAATTGACATTAGGCCGTATGTAAATTCAATTTCATTTGGCATAAAATTTGAAATAACTGTATATCTTATTAAGCAAAACATTATCTGAAGTAACAAAACTAAATTACAAATTTCTGCAAATGATGAATGTAATTGGATAGTGATGACTGATAATGGTTTGTTAGAATGTAGAACAGTCCGTCCTTACAATTTTTTATCAGTATATTATTTAGAACTTCGAAAGATGATCAAGGTAGTCTTCTTCAAAGCTATTGCATTATGTGGATATATCTTCGCAAATCACAATATATAGTCAACCCTTCTCTTCTTTACATAAATAATACTCGTCATTTCACAAAATCAATACATAAATAACATTATTCTTCATATATTACCCATTAGAGATAAGCCTTGAGAATATGAATTTGACCAACATCAAAAAACTCAATAATTAATTCATGCTCATTAGTTAATTTAATTAATCAAAATAATTAATTTATGTTTATTTATTAAAAAGACAAAGATGAATCAGTCAACATACTTTTAAGCATATTTACTAATGAATAAATCATTCTGTTGTTGTGTGCCAAACGTTGTATGTTGAGTACATATACCACACATTTTTAGGAATTTAGCAAATGTAACCAAGTGGTTGTCCAATTTCATTATCTCTTTCATTATACTCACCACCTCAATCTGATCTAATTATTTTCTCTATTTTTGTCTAGTATCATTCAACCTCATAAATACATCTAAGACATTTAATTTATTGCTTGAGGTTTTTTCATGAAACAAAGAGATATATATACACCTATAATATGAAAAATCATTAATGAAAATAATAAAATATTTTTGTTTATTTTCCCCCTTTCTATGAGACTAGTCTACGACCCATTGGAAGTTCTACGAACCGTAGATTGGTCTCGCAGACCTGAATCAGTAGCCAAAACTCCTGCAATCTATTTCCTTTTCGAAATCCTAAATGTTACACCATAAGCCCAGAGAAGGCGTAGACCAGACCTCTAACCGTGAATGACCTTCAAGTAACCAACAAGAACCACCCAGCGTACAAAGCCCGGACCTCGAAGCAAAAATGAATCTCTCGGGGCGTCAGGCCATAGGAATAAGTGTGTCGACTCAATTGAGGATAAGACCATGACGTAAGGACCCTGACAGGGTCCTACATAAGCCACTTGACATACATACAATAAGAGAGTTTAAGTAAGACGTCTCATATGCGGAATTATAACTATGTCTTGACAAACCATTATTAAACATCATAAGAGAGGTAGGAACGTAAACCATACACTACGTACAAATTCTCAAGAGTAAACAATAAAAGCAATAAATGATCTTCAAGGATTTGTCCTCAGAGTATGAGGACTCACCATTACTATAGCGAATAGCAATCCGAATCTAGCCACGAGCAGGAGGAGGAACGTCAGACCCTATATTATGAAACAATATAGGCACATGTATGCATTAGTACATCGAATGTACTAAGTATGAGGAAATATGCATAAACGTAGACACAGTATCATAGTAGGCTTAACACTTGTAATGCATGATAAAATGGAACATTTAAAAGCTTAGAAAGCAAAGTCAGTGAAACCACGAGACAAGGAACTTACCTTGAACTTTCAATGTTCCTGCAGCCACAATCACAACTGAAGCAAAATGTGTCAATCTGATACCTCATAAACAGATTTCAATGGTGTCCCATCATTCATTATCTTCTTCATGAAACCTGAGTAGATATGGCACATACTGAGATTCTTCTTATTTTCGTACATGTCGGAAGAGGAGAGGAGTCAGATTATTACTGTGAGAATGCGATAAACATACCTATCATCAAACAGAATCATATTGAGTGAAACACCAAACTAACAACTTACATTCTAACAGTCCCACAATTTCATAGAAGTTAAATACAAGTCTCATAAGAGTAGATATCAGACTTTATTCGTCAAATAAAATTGCATAAACTTACATGGAGAATAAAAAGGCAAACTTGGCTATGGAAAGACAGAGGATAAACACGTGTAGCTTCTTATACACTTCGAGTAATTTGATGTTTTATATATAGTCTTCAGTAATGAGTCTAGCGCAGAAGATTCTGTTTGTCATACAAAATAAAAAGTGATGGTTCCTCTGTGAAACATAACAGACCTTGTTAAACAGTAAAACTAGTAGATTACAAAGTGCCTATAAATTCTAAATAAAATCTTACCTAATGTAATGCCTGCCGCTCATGGGATTTGGCTTGATTTACCACATCAGCGTTCTAGCATGACCTTGGAACTAGTAAACTATAAGGAAATAAAGAATATTCGGTTTAAGTGGACAAGCATCGTGCTAAAAACATAGCACAAATGCGATTGATTGATAATTTTACATTTATAACGTAAAAATAAACGCAAATATTTTCTTCTGGAACTCGTGGAAAATAATATTTGAAAATTTGACTCAAAAAGTGAAAGAGAAACTTAGACTTACGCCTATCCTGAATTATATAACCGTCTACTTGAATTTTTGGAATATGGGAATTGTTTGACCACTGGAGTTTCGACCACTCCTATTGGTACAACTTTTTTCTAACTGTGGGCAGCCATAAATGTAGAGTGTCCTTAAATTGGTGAGGCATTGCATGACATCTCTGGATGGCAGACGCTCTAGTTTTTTGCAGTTCTCTAATGATACATATTCCAAAGAAGCAAGGTTGTCGAGCCCATCCAACAGAGCTTCTAACAATGGACAATCATACATAGACAGATACCGTAATTTGGGCATGAGATCTGCGAAGTCCACATGTCGTAGCCTTTTGCAACTCATAAGATTCAATGATTCAGGAGAAGTATGGTTGCCAAATCTCTAAGGAAGAGCCTCGATTCCGAAATTATCTATACCAAAGTGTGTTAGGGACGAGAGTTGCATAAGTTGATAAGGCAGAGAATCCCAGTACAAGTGTCCCCTAAGTTCAATCTACAAAGGGACAACAACTGCTGAATGCCATTAAAAATCAATTGGAATGCCTCAAAATCCACCGTCTCTGAGAAAGGACCGATTCCCAGATCCATTAACCCAGTGAGACGGTGAAGGCCCCCTGAGGGTAAACTAATCAATTTGGGACAATCTGATATACCCAAAGAGGAAAGTGAAGACATTTCTCCCACATGTAAAGGCAAGGAAACCAAGTTCTTACAGCCCAACACATACATAGCCTCTAGAGAACTTAAACAATTCTCTCTATTGGGAACAGGAAGAGAAGTTAAATTGGGGCAGTCGAATATTCGCAATTTCTTAAGATTGTACAAACTTTGTGGCAATTCACGAAACTCTCCACATTTTGAGAATGATAAGAATTGAAGAGAAACGTTGTTGCGTAGCATCTCATTTGGTAAATAGGTGACCTCTTTCACGTGATCAACAGTAAGATCCACAAGAGATGTTAAATTGTTGCACAAGTTCAACAATGTCAATTCACTATCAAGTCTTTGGATTATTAATTCACGTAGGATTTCAAATTGAGTTGGAGTGCTTTGTAACAGTGGACAGTCTGTAATCCTCAACTTCTCAAGCCTAGGAAAAATTCTTACTCCAACTTCATCTCCTTTCCATTCAATAAGGCTACACATATTCACCAATACTAGTTATTTTAATGACGGGAACACATGGATATTGCTGTTATTGCTGCTTGATCCATTATCATTAATCTCAACACCATAAAATGTAGGTCCGATCCATTCCAATTAAAGGAATCCTATCAGCTCAATATGCCGAAGGAACTTCAGTTGGCCAAGCGATGGAATTTCTTTGCACCTTTTGCAAACACTTAATCTCAACTTGATCAAATTTGGTAGCAATCCTTCACTGAACCATGAAGGAAATATATCCCCGAAATAGTTCTCCACTTCTAACGTTGGTAAGTTGGGATATGGTTGAAGGCCATCCAACACATGGTTATCATTGATCTCACAGCCTTCTGTTTCATTGTGGGACCATAAATATGCCAGGCTGCAGATATTTGGTTTCTCCTATAAATATGTTGTTCGAGCCTTTTCTTTATTTCTGACTAATTGGAGACGTCTGATCGTCAATTTACCTCTAAGGTTTTTCAAACGACCTGATTCTTCTATTCGACGATCTTTCTTTAAACTTACAAAGAACAGCGGTAGCGTCTGAAGACTAGTCAATTGCCCCATATTAAGTGACATCTTAATATCTAATCAGTAATGATTACTGTTGCAATATATGTGTCTCAAACTTATCATATTTGCCATTTCTTCTGGAAACTTTTCGAGTGAAAAACAGTTTTTGACTCTAAGTGTTTGCAAATTGTAGAGCTTGCTAATGGAGTTGGGCAAGGCTGTGATGTTAGTGTTGGAGAGATCAAGAAATCTCAAGAATATTAGCTTGCTGATTTTGCCCGACAACTCCACGATGCCTGATCCGGACAAATTTAAGACTCTTAAGAACTGAAAGCTCAATATCATATCATAAGATATATTTCTTTTCCAGAACAATGTGCACAAACGTCCTGACTCATTTATCATGTCCATTTTATCACTTGGTGAGACCCAGCCAATGTATCCAACTTGAGAAAGTTTTTCTCCATCATTGCCCTTCGAATCAAATAGTTTAGATTTTATAATATCTCCAGCCAAATCGTGCATCTTATAGTACTTTATATTGTTGTTCTCATCTAGCTCAACATATTGTAGCAAGGAATTTTGCAATAGGATTTGGAAAAACTTGTGCCCAACATCTTCTATCACGGTGGTCTCTTGATATGGATAGAGAAACCATTCTGCCATCCAGAGTTGGATAAATTGGTCCTTTTCAAACACAAAATCTTTTGGAAACATTGCAAAGTAAGCAAAACATTTTTAAAGATATGGTGATGGTAGATGAACATAGCTGAGTTTTAGGATTTCCTTTAAGCTATTCTCTCCATTATCATCTTCACCTGCAACAAAGGGGTTTCCATCAAGAATAGTCCACCATTCATGTTTCTCCTTGTTGCGCATGAGGCCTCCCAACACACTTGCTGCCAACGGTAGACCTTGACACATTTCAACAATCCTATTCTTGACGCTAACTATTTCTTCCGGATCTTACCCATCAACAAATGCTCATTGTTTGAAAATCGACCAACAATGATCATTCGCTAATTTTTCCAACATATGAAGGCCTACTGCCAATACTGTGGATGCCACCAGCTTCATACGAGTCATCACAAGAATGCAGTTTCCTCTGGATGTGTTTACTCCTCTCAAGCTGTCGATGAACTCATCCCACACTGGAAGGTCAAAACGCCACAATCATCTAACACAAGCAACTATATTTTTCCTCCTAGTTCATCTCGGAGTTTCTTCATTATTATATGCCTAGTTTGGACCTCAAGTTTCCGCTGTGTCAATGATTGGAGGATCTGTTCAAGAAAGCTCTTAGTGTCTGACATTTAAGGTAGACACAACCAAACTCTCTTTTCAAAGTGTTTTTCGATCTCTTCATCATTGAAAATTCTCTTAGCAATAGTAGTTTTCCCTAAACCCCCCATACCCACTATGGGAATAGCACACAGTACAACTTCCTCTCTCATGTTCAACATCTTCTCCTTAATTTCAGCAACATTATTGTCTCTACCAACAACATCCGAAGCAACTACTAAGGAATCTGTTTCTCAAATCATCGGTGCTATTTGCTGAGAAGGAACTATGAGTGATTGGAGACCTAGGTCTTTGGCTAACTGATTGATAGCCCTCAACTCTTCATTAATGTTTTTAATTTTTTGAGATATTTTGCTTATAAAAGCAGATTGAGAAATGAAACCACTGACCTTCCTCATTGGACTGTTTTGAACTTGTTCTTGTAGAGATTCATATAGGAATTCTTCAAGCACATTCTCAGCATCTTCACAAACTCTCTCAAGCATCATGAGCCATTTTTCCACTGCTTGATCATCGTCATCAACTTGTCGTCTTTGAGCATCATGAATGAAAGCTTGAATGATAGATACATTTTGTGTCATCATTCTGAGATGTTTGTTGCAATCCGGCCTTACTTTCTCAATAGTGAGAGAAAGAAGCTTTTCAAGCAAAACTTGAACGGTAGCACCAATTACAGGGTCAGCCATTGTTGCATTTGCTTCGTCTTTTTAATCCTTCACCAAAGTCTTCTCAAGGTTTTGGCACAAGTCTTTCTTTTGCTAATTGTTTATGGACCACTAAAGGAAACACAATAATTGGGTGTTTTCTTCTTCTTTTTCTTATGAATAGCAGTCACTTTCCAAATCAATAAGTGGTTTGGAAAATTTTTCAGAAAATATTACATTTTCCATTTAAAAAAGAGTGAGCTAATTTAATGTGACACGGAGTTTTAGAAAATAAAGGATACTTTTGAATCTTATAATTCTAAATAAAATTTCTGTCAAATGTACAAAATTGTCCTTTAATCTTGTAGCATTAAACAAGCCATGCAGTAATTTGAAATTAAAATGTTACCCCAAAAAAAGGAAAAATGTCATTTTATTTAAATAGATTAAAAATGGAAGGAGGTCATTCTTTTTTAATATGAGGGAGTATTGAATTTATAACTCAGAAGTGATAAACAATTGGCAGTAACATTTAGCCAAGTTTTCTATTTTCTTTTTCACTTGATTGAGATTCTACTTTTCCAGGTTGGATTGTAATCTCTCCGTCCACTATTGTTTATGAGGTATAGTGCCGGCAAAATGATTCCATATTTTGGTGACCCGTCCATATTTTAATGGGTTGGGTGAGTGATATCACATCGTTAAAATATGGGTTGATATCCATATTTAACCCATAAAAATATGGATAAAATATGGGTAGAGTATAAATTAGCCAAATGAGTTTAACTTCTTACTTTTATTCACTCTTCATGATACCACTAAGAATAGTGTAACTTCTCTTCCTTTTTATGTTATTCAATAGAACGAACTATTCTTCTCTTTAATTGAAATGATGAACTGGGATTATTTAAAAATGGTGACAATAAGGTTTCAAAATAAATGGGTGGTGACATAAGTCTTACGTATGGTGTATGTGACAATTATGTAATTAATGATTAGGGATTATGGAGTTTCCCTCAAGTGTATAAGTTGACAGTTTGGTCCACTGAATTAAATGAAGGGTAAAAGGGTAATTTCACAATACCTAATTTAACCAACTTTTGTTGGGAATTTACTGAGGGGTAAAAGGGTAAATTGACTAAACCAAACATAATTTAACCAATTTTGGTGGGAAATATCGAGCTAAAAGAGGAAATAAAAGTGTTTCCCCCGCCTCCAGCCTTCGTATTCGTCCTCTTCTTCTTCTTCTTCTTCTTCTTCTTCTTCTTCTTCTTCTGATGATGATGATGATCTCGTCTTTGCTTGCTTGTTTGTCTTTCTTCCCTCTCTCTTGATCTTCTTCTTATTATCATTTTCTTACATTGTGGGTCTTCACTGCTAGTGCTTGTGCTTTCTTCTTTTTGATTAAGATTTACCTAATATGTAACTGGTGGATCAAATTTCATTTTGTTTCAATTGGAATTACTTCATAAGCAATTAGTTATACACCATTGTTTCTGATAAGTAAAATTAATAGTTATTTGAAATCAATTCATTATCATCTGATCTGGGTACCTGCAATTTTTCAATAATTTGCATTCGCGTTTCCAACATATTGGTATGTATGTTGCAATAGTTGACTATTATAACATATTATAGTCATATGTAGCAACATAATTGTTATTTCAATCACAACATAATAGTCATATGTAGCAACATATCAGTTACATTTCACAACAGAAAAACCATGTGGCAACATATGATATAACATAAAAATGTTGCCACATGTGATTTATTTTTCAAAACTGAACAGTCAAATGTAGCAACATATGATTTACATCTCGCCATAGAATAGTCATATGTTTCGACATATGATATAATATAAACATGTTGTCACATGTGATTTATTGTCACAACAGAACAGTCATATGTAGCAACATATGACTTACATCTCGCCACAGAATGGGCTTATGTTTCTACATATGATATAACTAAAAAATGTTGCCACATGTGATTTATTTTTCACAACAGAACAGTCATATGTAGCAACATATGACTTACATCTCGCCACAGAATAGTCATATGTTGCAACATATGATATAACATAAAAATGTTGTCATATGTGATTTATTTTTCACAATAGAACAGTCAAATGTAGAAACATATGATTTACATCTCGCCACAGAATAGTCATATGTAGCAACATATGATATAACATATAAATGTTGCAACATGTGCTTTACAACAGAACAGTCATATGTAGCAACATATGACTTCTCGCCACAGAATAATCATATGTTGAAGCATGTAATTTTTCTTCATAATTACTAATTATTTTTTAATTTAATTTCTTTGGTACAATGTCATTATTTGTAGGGATTGATTGTCGTAGTGATGGGTTGAGAAGAAAAAATCGATTCATATGGCGTTGGGAGGATAGTAAAAAACGAGGAGTCGGTTCAGTAGGGATGTATGTCGAAAGAAACATTTTGTATGATGAATTCTACAATTTAGTCGTGCAAAGTCTGGATACAATTGTAAACCGCAAGATCTTGTCATAAGTTACATTCCCCATTTTTTTCATAATGAGAAGGTTTTACCTTTTAGAATAACTGATCAATCTAGTTTGAGTTTATTTGGGAGGAACAGAGAAACCACAAATATTAAGAGTCTACGTGGAAGAAATTCCCGTCGAAGGGGATCATAATGCAGACCAAGGAAAAAAATATATGTTTAATGATGAATTTGATCCTGTGGATCGGATATGAATAATCTCGATGATGAAATTGGAATAGGTGAAGGTGAAGGTCAAGCTGAAGGGTCGAACCTCGAGAGCAACTTTCCTCCTACACCTATAGTTGGCAGCAACAATGCATGTTCTTCACAATCTTCACGTGTTAATAATGTTTGAGATAATGAAACAGGTTTTTATAAGGGAATGACATTCAAGAACAAGCAAGAACTGACAAATTCATTGAAAATTGCTTGCTTGAAAAAAGATTTTAGACTGAAAAAGATTATCAATTCTCGTAAGATGTTTTCCTGTAAATGTTCATATCGGATTGCAATTGGTTGCTAAGGGCTGTGAATTTTACAAGTAGTGACATGTTTGCCATTAGAATCTATGAAAAGTACCATAAGTGTGGTTCAGAGCATCTTACAAACCATAATCCCCACGCCACGACAAAAGTCATAAGTAACTACTTTGAAAATAGGTTTCCTAATCGTAAAGGCCCATCCACAAGAAACATGTCGAATCAACTCCGCACAGAATTGGGTTGTAAGGTAAGTTATTGGATGATTTATAAGGGCATGAAGCATGCTAAGTCTAATATTAGGGGAACACATGAGCACGGGTATGCAGTGCTTAATGCGTATCGTTATATGCTTGAAGTTGCGAATCCAGAAGCAAGACGACATTGTCACTCGATGAAAATGGGAGGTTTCAGTGTTCTTTGTTATCATATGTTGCTTAGATAATTGGTTTTCAAGAAATTTGAAAAGTAATAGCCGTTGATGGCACATTCCTGAGGAGCAAGTATGGAGGAGTTCTGCTATCAGCGTGGCACAAGATGCTGAGAATCATATATTTTCAGAGGCTTTCTGTGTCGTGGACAAGGAATGTGATGCCTCATTTGAATATCTTCTTTTTTTAAAATATGAGAAGCTTTGTAGATGATACTGATGAGTTGTGCATTATCTGTGATAGGTATCCAAGTATTCAAAAGATGGTTATGAGAATCTACCTTGCATCTCATTATGGTTGTTGCATGAGACACCTTGGGGATAATATTCGAACTAACTTTAAAATTTCGAAGATAGTGTCCCATTTTTATAAAACAAAAAAGGCGTACGATATATTTGAGTTCAATGACGATTTCAATCAAATAAGAGATTTGGTAACAAAGGCGGCTGAAGCTCTTGAACGTATTGGATTTCACACATGGAATAGGGCATTTTGCCCGGAAAATAAGTACCATCTCATTTGAGTTTATTTTTACTCTATGTGCGTTGTTTGATTTTTATCTTTTGTTGTGTAGATATAAAATTATGACATCAAACATCGCGGAGTCTATGAATGCAATGTTTGATGTTAAAAGAGAATTCCCATTGTCTCACTATTTGATGAAATAAACAGGAGATTTGCATTGTTATTTCACCAAAGGCGTATGGAACTGGTGCACTCTGCAAATCGATTTGTTCCCTCAATTGAAAAAGACATATTAGAGTATGTCAACGCAGACAACAAGTTGTTGGCCCATGAAATCGCTAACTACAAGTTCAGTGTCACTGGTCATGGAGATGTTGCTACTGCGGATCTACAAAAAAGAACTTGTACTTAAAGAATTGTTGACTTGGACAAAATACCTTGTCCACATGACATGGCAGCGCTTCGATCCCAACATGGTGCAGATTTTGGTAATCAGATTTACGTGTACTCATCTCCATATTATTCCGTGGAAAAATACATAATGACATATTGTCAGAAAATTCACCCGGTGCCACCTGAAGATTCTTGGATTGTCCCTTTGGATATCATACAGAGAGAAACACCTCCTCCATATGTTGATCCAAGTAAACCCGGAACAAGGATATATAAGAGACAGCGTGGAGTTGGTGAATCATTTCCAACAAGAAAAAATAAGTGTTCCGTTTGTAGGGATTTTGGACACAAAAAAAGCTACATCCCAAATTTAAATGCCCCATAAGGATGATCCCTATCTTCTTATCTTATTTATAATCAACTTATGTGATGTTATTTGTACATAATGCGGATTTATTTAATTATGTGTTGCTACTTGCAACAAAATATTTCATATGTTGCAACACAAGACAATTATGTGTTGCAACTTAACAAAAAATATTGCATCTGTGACACCAATGATATATTAGAATATTGCATGTGTGGCAACATATGTCACTTATGTGTTAGATCATACAACATAAAGTTGCATCTGTGCCAACATATGTCATTTATGTCTATTAAGTATCACAAAGACGAATCTGCACCAACATATTTTAAAAAAATATTTTCGTGTAATATGATGATATCATTACTGTTATAGGAACTATGATGACGCGACTCTTCATAGTACAACATATTTCATATGTGACAACATATGTCAATTACACATTTAAAATCTAATTACGAATCTGTCCCAATATACTTTTAAATAATGATTACGAATCTGTCCTAATTACTGTCATACTGTCCTCTCGAAACAGTGGACAGGTATATTAATTACAAATCTTCTATTTTTACCCTTTGTTGAAAAGTCATCTCTTGCAACTTTTCAAATTTCGTTGCATAATTTCAAAATTTCTTGGTATTTTATAAGAACACAACACAAGGGAGGGATAAGTCAAAAGTTATCTCAAAAATGGTTTCATGTAGTAAAAACGTCATTGAATCCCTCCCGATTGAACTAGTAATTCTTATCGTTGAAAGGGTTGCTTCCTACTCCCTACAAGATTTAATGAGTGTTAAATTAAGTTTCAGGTTCCCTAATGAAGTCGCTAATGAACGTTCTGTATATAAGAAGGTAACATTGGTCTGAATTCTCCCTGAACCTAGATGGACGATGAATCAACAAGCCATCTCTTTCATGAATATTTGCATAGAATCGGAGAACTTAGAAGCCTTATACAGGAAAGGCGTGGTAATTTTGATGTTTTTTATTTTTTTCACGTTTTCATCAATGTATTTTGTATTCTTAATGTGTTCTTTATTTTATAGTTCGATTTCTTCAATCATAATGATCCAACTGCATTAGGAATGGATAAAAAAGCAGCAGAAGGTGGCCACCGTGGTGCAGAGTATGTGCTTTCCGTAATTTCAATCTTTGAAGGTGGTAAATCCATGAGAGAAAGCTTGATGTGCATAACCAACATGAAAAAGAATGTACCAGTAATAGTGACAAGACGTCGACACTATTTGCGATACATTTTAAATCAAATGTGGGTGATAGAACCTAATATGTATTCACGTTTTTACCAATGTATTTTACATTTTAATTGTGTTATTTCTTCATTAGCATGATATTTTCAAGTCTTGCGATTAAAATGGATTGGGAATGCTTAAGCGAGCAGCAGACGATGGCCACCTTTGTGCAGGATATGTGCATGCCATAATTTTAATCTTCAAAGGTGGTGAATCAATGAGAGAAGGCACAAGTTTCTTTGGCAACATGAGTATACCATCGCTCAAACGATGTCGAGACTATTTGTGACATAGTTTACTTGGAATGTTCCCACCGGAACCTCAAAAAATTGGACAAAGACCAATTTGTTGCACTACTCATCAATTCTTAAACGACTGATATCGTTGTGACTTATGTCGTTGTGATTATGAATTAGATGAATTAGTTAGTTTTATGGGATATTTCCTAAATAAATATAATTTTGTCCAACTTGATGTTTCGTTGATTAGTTATATAATACCCTGATAAATCGTTTTTCCAAATGTTATACCTTATTCTTATTGCTTAGTTATGGTATAAATCACTAAAAAATTTTGTCCAAATTTTTATTTTTTCCATTCCAAAATCGATCAATTCGTCGATTAGTCCCTCCTATATGTTTCATCTGTGACAACATATGCATATTATGTTGGCAAAATTGCAACATATACTACATTTGTGGAAACATCTTACTTAAACGTGTAAGTACTTTTTAAAATTGACCCATTGATAGGCAAAGCCCATTCNTATATATACATATATATATATATATATATATATTTATATATATATAAGGGTTTTCAATTTTTTCATCCATGCCGCTTTTTTTCTCTCTCCCTCCTCTCCTCTCTCCTCTTCTCTTTTTTCTGATACGACAACCTCTCTCGCTTCGCATGCTTCTCCAATGTAATGATATTTTTTCACTTTCATCAGTATTTTATATTCCTTTTTTTAACAAACTAATTTGATTGGCCTTTGGGTCTCGTGAAGAATGTGGTTCTTTTAAATATTTGATCTAACGAATGAGTTTTGTTTCTTTTCTTACTTTTGATATGATGTCAAATGCAATACTAAATCGAATTTGTAATGATGAAAATGATATCATGTTGGGTGTTAAAATCTATTGCAAACATGGAGACTTACTTTCAATGCAGACTTCATGGTCAAAGGACAATCCACGTCGTAGATTTTGGTCTTGTCCACGCTATCGTGTATGTTCAATTCTACAGTCTTGGAGACTTCATATGTCAGATCTCTTTATTTTTTTAATTGAAATTTCTTTCTTATGGTGTGTATTTTAGGAGAATTCATGCAACTTCTTTAGATGGAAGGATCATGAAGATGTTGATATATGATCAAAGTTCGCTATTCTCAGATTGACGAACAAAATTTAGGAGCTGGAAACTGTTGATGAAAGTGATATTAAAAGAAGTACCGAATGGGGGATGATGAAGGAGAAGAAGCAGACCAAATGTTGTAGCATGTGGAAGCTAATCTTGGTGTTTTTTTTCTTGTATTATTAAGCATTACTAAGAAGAATATTGTATAGGATAGAAAATTCTTATATAGTTGTGTACAACCATTAAAATTATCATAGTTGTGGAAATAAATAAACGTAGTTTTGCATTCCTGATCAAATGTATGTTCATTTGAGGCCAATGTTAGACCATTTGAGTCATATGTTGCCACATATGTGTGATAAGTTGACACATATGGGCATATGTAGAAGCATTTGTGTCACATATCGCCACAGACGAATCATTTGTAGCAACAGATGCCTCAAATGTTGCTACAGATGACCATAAAATGTTGCTATAGATGACCATTTGAGGCGAATGTTTGACCTATTGAGGAATATATATAGCGACAGATGCCTAAAATGTTTTATACAACTTATCAACGAAAAGGTAATTCACAATGATATAAATAACCACCTATCAAATCAAATGTGGTAACCGCAACATTTTTGTCGATCTTTGCCTTTTTAGGTCTAGGCCTCTATGGGTCTTCATTTTCATTAAAATAGCCATTCCAAGCCTTTAAATTCCATAATTCCATAGTAGTGAAACATATCTCATGTGAAGGGTGTCAACACTAATTCCACAAGATGATACTTCTAATCCATCACTCAAAAACTCAGCGTATACAGCAACAAAAAGTCCACAATCTCTTCATGGTATATCATTAATAAGAAAATAAATAAAAACACATTTTTGATAGTCGTAATACAAAAAATAATGTGATACCTACAGACTACTGCTATCTTGTTGGGCAATACCAGTAACATGTCTAACTTGAATGGGTGAGATTTGTTCTTTCCTTGATAACATTCAAGAACTGACTAATTGATTCACTCTTTTTGCTCAAAAAATCCACTTAGCTCAAGGTACTTTGGAAACATTGTAGCCAACTTTTAAAGCTCCGAGAAAAATTTTCTATTAGACCTAGATGAGGACATGGAATCATACACTTTTATGCACCGTTCTTTCAATGGAACGACTGCCAAGACCCAATGGAATTCCTCATTACTATTTATAGGGACATAAACATCATCTGTCAAGTGTCAAGGCAGTCCACAAGGTATAGCGAACCCTTTCATTATGCAAACAATTTTATCCTTATATTCACTAGCATTGTCAATGTATGTTTTGAAAAAAACAACTTGTGGTGGTATATCGATATTCAGAATGACTATATTGTTGCTTCGACTTTTTACTCAAATAGTAAAAAATGACATCCACATACTGCACAAATGCATCAAACAAGTGTATCTCTGTATAAATTTATTTGCCATATATTCATGTATAAATCAAACATAAAAGTGGGTATGGATTTACCTCATTAGTCCAACACTTATTGGGTTGAGACATTACGTAGAACTAGTCCTTATTCTTTGGAAATGCTATTACAAAATCAAGTTGGTCAAAATGAAGTTTTGAGAAATTGGCTAAGTAGTGATCGTCCTTGTCTCTTCTGCGATTGTGTAATCATTATAAATAATTATTTAGTGGACAACAAGAATAAATACTAATAATAGTTGAACGACCTTACTTTTTTGCATGATGCTTGTAACGACCCTCGTTTATCAATTGCGACAAGGATGACATTATTACAGTTGGACCCTCGCCGTCAATGTTAAAACCTTCAAATGGATATTGTCGTTTCACATCACAAATGGAGACTTCGACTTTCTTCTCTTTGTTTTTCGCTTTCATTTTGTCTTTCTGCTTCTCCTTCTCCTGATTCTCTTCTGCTTCTCCTTCTTCTTCTTATCCTTGTCTTTCTTGTTCTCCTTCTCCTTCTCCTTCTTCTTATCCTCCTTCTTCTGCTTCAGTTCTCCTTCTCCTCCTTTTCCTTCTTCTCTTTCTCCTCCTTTTCCTTCTTCTCCTTCTCCTTCTTCTTACTAATAGTAGAAAGTGTTTGGAAATAGATTTTTTCAACCTCCTTCACTTCAGAGGCTGTGAATTCTTCTTGGATATTTGGACATCAATATGAGACATTTTCTTAAAAATATCAGTGAGTTTTTTAACACGACTAATAAAATAATAATATTGTTGCTCACATTCTTCGCATAGACAAAAAGAGCATTTGATGTTAGAAGAGGATGAAAGACCAATAAAAGATTGATTTGTTGTCATGGATGAAGCTTCTTGTATCATTTCATCTACAAGGAAAATTAAAAAGATTGAGACTTTTCAATTCATTATAGATAATATTAATATTATGTTGCCACAAATGGATAGTCTCTTGCCGTAAATTAACATTATTTTGCCACATATGTATCTACTGTTGCCACAAATGAAATTTGTGTTGCCAAATATGATTCATATGCTGACACATATGAATCTTATATTGCCACAGATGAATTTTATGTTGCCACAGATGAATCCTACGTTGCCACATATGAATCTTATGTTACCACAGATGAACCTAAGTTGCCACATATGATTTTTATGTTTTCACAGATGAATCCGAAGTTGTCAAAAATGAATCTTATGTGTCTACAGATGACCATTTTGTTGCCCTAACGCATAAGTGAGATTTTAGAACATATGATGAATGTTGGAATATGCACCAACATATCACTAAAATGTGGCAACATATGATACATCTTTCAACAAACGAAATATATGTTGGACAACTGAACAACACTATATTTCTAAAATCATATCAACAAAATGGCCACAAGGAATCATCTAAAAATTATGATTCTTTTCTACCCATGGTGGTTAACATGGTTTATGGGGGCTGTGAGTTTTCTGAACTCTCCCCTATATTGGTGCTCAGTACTACTCCCAAAAATATATTGGCTCTTATGTTTAAAAACATATTGATTCTGGGGTTTGAGATTAGTGCTCAAAATTTAGTTTTTTAAAAAGCTCTTTTGAAATTATAGTTTCCTCTTTCTTATATTAAAGCTATCCATAGGCCCTGTGGAAGTCTAGCTTCCCCTTCCTTCTCAAAAGTTTGAAAACATTTTGTTTAAATCTTTAGGGACTACGTAGTTCCCTTATAACTCTTGAGAAGTGAACTCAACTTGATACTCTTTGCTTACATGAAACTTAAATATTAGGGAATACTTAGTTCCCTTATAGATTTTGAGAAGTTAACTGAACTCTTTACTCTTTCTTGACTTGAAACTTGAGTCTTAAAATAAAGTTAAAATGTTTAAATAAGACTCTTGAAAACCTTTAATAACTTAACTTTAACTTACTTCTTAACTTTAGACTTCACTCTCAACTTCCGTTTCATTTTATCTTAACTTTCCTTGAATGAATTATGGATTCAAGGTTTCAATTTAAGCTCTTGGATTATTTCTAGGTATTTAGAGATCATTTGAAGTGATTAGAATTCATTGGAGGAAGTTAGTGTACCTTGGAAAGACTTTAAAGGGCTAAACTACGAAAACTGGATGAAAAACGCCGGGTAGGGTGTATTGGTGGTGCGCTGCGCCAGCCTAAGTTGACTGAGGCCTGATTCTGGCGCACTGGTGGCACGCTGCGCCAGGCCTTTGTTGACTGGGGCCAATTCCTTACGCACTACAGGCGCATCTAACAAAATTTTCAACTCGTTTTCCATCTCTAAGCTCACCAAAACTTCCTAGATATTTCACCAAACGATTGAAACCATTGGTACTATTAATAACTACTGAATTCAACTCAAAATAACTCAAAGTAACAAGTATCTAAACAACCATGACAATTAACAAGAAATCAAACGTTTTTGAAGAATTTAACTCCTAACATGAAATAAATTCTCAATTTCGCTGAACTGAAACAAATTGATGTGTTGGTAAAGTAAACAAACACAAAAGATCCCACATACCTCAAAGGGATCACCCCCGATGAAATCCAAGCAACGAATTCTTGGCGTTCTCGCATCTTCTTCTCCCTTCTCCTCTTTTCTCCTTTCTTTCAAAGCCCTAACTTATTTTCTAATTGTGAAAACTGATTGGGATCATCTTAGACCCCAACTTCTTACTGTTATGCGGAATTCGAGATAATACGAGAAAATATAAACGCGAAAAACAAAGACAACAGATTTACGTGGTTCACCAATAAATTGGCTACGTCCACGGGGAAGAGGGAGAGCAGTTTTATTATGGAGAGACAAGAACAGAATTACAGAATAGGGTTTGCCATAGCGTCTATATATAGTGCTAAGCTACGCCCTAACAGGCTTGGGCCCAAAATACAGAATTGACAGATAATTAAGGGCCCAATACAACAACATTGTATACCGTTGGGCCGGGGGCGTCTCCGCCCCCCCCGGACCCCTAGGCCAGGGGGCGCGTCGGCCCCCTGGACCCCCCCGACTCGCTGACCGAGCAGCGAGAACCCCGTCCTTTCTGTTTGTAACGGGTCCGATTCAAGGCATTCAACAAATCTCCACCTTGACTTGAATTCTCCGAACAGATTCTCAGACGCACTATGATAGTGCCAGGCCTCCCCCTCTTCCTCAGAGTTGCCCCGCAGGGCAATTAACAGCTTCTGATGTTGAGCAAGTCCAAACAGTGTTGAAACTTGCTCTGTGGAACCGGCTTTATGAACATATCAGCAGGATTATCAGCAGTTCCTACTTTCTTCACCTTGATTCTCTTCTCACTTCTCAGAAAATGATACCTTACGTCAATATGCTTGGTTCTCTCATGATGGACTTGATCCTTGGCTAGACAAATTGCGCTCAAACTGTCACAATACACCGTAGCCTGATCATGATGCAGACCAAGATCACTAACCAGCCCTTTCAGCCAAATCCCTTCTTTTGCAGCCTCTGTCAAGGCCATGTACTCCGCTTCCGTAGTAGACAAAGTCACTGTAGGTTGCAAAGTTGCCTTCCAACTGACGACAGATCCTCCAAGGGTAAACACATAGCCAGTCATCGATCTTCTTGTGTCAACATCTCCAGCATAGTCAGAATCAGAATAGCCAGTAACCAAGCACTGAGTATCACCTCCATAAATGAGACCAACGTCAGATGTACCTCTAAGGTACCGGAAAATTCTCTTCACAGCCTGCCAATGTTCTCTCCCTGGTTGTCCCATGAATCTGCTCACTACACTGACTGCATGTGCTAAATCTGGCCTTGTACAGACCATAGCATACATCAAACTTCCTACGGCACTGGCATAAGGGACTCGTGACATATACTCCTTCTCTTCTTCTGACTGTGGAGCGAACATGGCAGTGAGATGGATATTGGCAGCACTGGGGGTATCAATAGGCTTAGATGAAGACATGCCAAACCTCGCCAAGACCTTCTGAATGTAGCTTCTCTGTGACAAGAAAAGTTTCCTTCTCTCTCTGTCTCTAATGATCTCCATCCCTAGAATCTTCCGAGCGGCTCCCAGATCCTTCATCTCAAACTCAGCACTAAGTAAACCCTTCAGCTTCTGAATGTCATACTTCTTCTTTGCAGCTATCAGCATATCATCTACATAAAGCACCAGATAGATGAATGAATCATCCTTGAGCCTATTGTAGTAGACACAACAATCATATGAGCTCCGAGTATAGCCCAACTTCACCATATAGCTGTCAAACCTTTTGTACCACTGCCTTGGAGACTGCTTAAGTCCATATAAGGACTTCTTCAACTTGCAGACGTGATTTTCCTTCCCTGGAACTTGGAAACCATCCGGCTGAGTCATGTATATCTCTTCCTCCAACTCTCCATGTAGAAACGCTGTCTTCACATCAAGTTGTTCAAGCTCCAGATTCTGATGTGTAACAATCGCTAGTAACACTCGGATGGAAGTATGTCTGACCACTGGTGAGAAGATCTCATTGTAGTCCACTCCCTCTCTTTGGTTGAAACCTCTGGCAACAACCCTGGCTTTATACTTGACTCCTTCTGCTGGTGATATCCCTTCCTTCTTCTTGAAAACCCATTTGCAAGTAATAATCTTTCTCCCCGAAGGCTGTATGACCAGATCCCATGTCTGATTCTTGTGTAGGGACTCCATCTCATCTCCCATAGCGGCAAACCATTTTTCAGAATCAGAACTTAAAATGGCTTCTTTGTAAGTAGACGGCTCAGATGTATCTACCTCTTCAGCAACCTGCAGTGCATAACCCACCATGTCCTCAAAACCATACCTCGTAGGTGGCCGAACTCCAACCCTCCTTGGCCGATCTTGAGCTATACTCCGATGGATATCTGATGGCATAGATTCTGGAATATCAGTTTCTGTCTGTGGCTCTTGATCCTCCTCTTCAGGTTCTTTCAAATCGCTCTCGTTCTGAATGACTTGAAACTCCACCTGTTTATCAAGACTCCCAGTTTCTGACGTAGTTGTAGGCTTCACAATGGTTCTAAGCAGAGAACTTTCATCAAAGACAACGTTCCTGCTCATAATAACCCTCTTTTCTGCTGGAGACCAGATTCTGAAACCTTTCACTCCATCTCCGTAGCCCACAAATACTCCCTTTTTAGCTCTTGGTTCTAACTTACCTTCACTGACGTGATAGTAAGCCGTACAACCAAAAGCTTTCAGATTTGAATAATCAGCAACTTTTCCTGACCACATCTCCATAGGTGTTTTGCACTGTATGCCTGTATGTGGTCCGCGGTTAATCAAGTAGCAAGCTGTACTAACCGCTTCTGCCCAGAATCTTCTATCTAGCCCAGCATTAGAGAGCATGCACCTTGCTCTCTCCAGAAGTGTTTGATTCATCCGCTCAGCTACACCGTTCTGCTGTGGTGTATTTCTGACTGTACGATGTCGAGCAATCCCTTCATCCTTACAGAATTGATCAAATTCAGACCAGCAGAATTCCAGCCCATTATCAGTTCGCAACCTCTTGATCTTCTTCCCTGTTTGATTTTCCATCAAAATTTTCCACTCCTTGAACTTCTGGAAAGCTTCACTTTTATGCTTCATCATGTACACCCAAGTCATCCTTGAGTAGTCATCAATCATGGACACAAAAAATCTGCAGCCTCCCAAAGACTCAACACGGCATGGACCCCAGCAATCAGAATGGATATAATCAAGAGTGCCTTTTGTTCTGTGAATGGCTTTTGGAAACTTGTTGCGATGTAGTTTTCCAAAGACACAATGTTCACAAAACTCTAGGCTTTTAACCTTATGACCAGCAAGAAGATCCTCCTTTGACAGAATTTGCATCCCTCTTTCACCCATATGACCAAGTCTCATGTGCCATAACTTAGTCATATCCTCCTGGTGAACTTCTGACGATGCAACATGGGCTGAACCTGTAACCGTGGAACCTTGTAGAAAATACAAAGTACCACGCATGACACCTTTCAGAATCAGATTTGAACCCTTCCAGACCCGCAAGACTCCATCTTTTCCCGACCAGCTGAATCCCTTGCTGTCCAAAGAACTGAGAGATATCAGATTTTTCGTCATCAATGGAACGTGCCTGACCTCGTTCAATGTGCAGAAGCTACCGTCATGTGTCCTTATCTTGATCGAGCCTGTCCCAACCACCTTGCAGACAGAACTGTTGGCCATCGAGATGCTGCCTCCGTCTATCTGCTCATAAGTCGTGAACCACTCTCTCCTAGGACAGATGTGATAGGATGCCCCAGAATCGAGAACCCACACATCTGAATGATGAGTGTGCTCATCCGCAACTAGGGCAATGTCTTCTTCAGAATTGGTGTCTTCTTCAGCAACAGCAGCAGAAACTGATTGTTTTTCCGATTGCTTCTTCTTCTTCGGACAATCAAATTTCCAATGTCCCTTCTCCTTGCAGTAATTACAAACATCATCTGGCTTTGCACCCTTCGACATCGGCTTATTTTTCTTTCCGCCGTTTTTCCTTCCCTTTCCGCTACTGGTGAACAGACCGGAAGGCTGTATGTCCGTACTTGTGCCGTTAGCCTTATGCCGTAATTCCCTGCTATGAAGGGCCGATCTGACTTCTTCCAGCGACACAGTATCTTTCCCAACAATGAACGATTGAACAAAATTCTCAAACGACATTGGGAGAGATACTAACAGAATTAGGGCAGCATCTTCATCCTCGATCTTCACATCGATATTACGCAATTCTAATAACAAAGTATTCAATTGCTCTAAATGTTCCCTGAGTTGTGTACCTTCAGCCATTCGTAAACCGAATAGACGTTGTTTCAGAAGCAGCTTGTTGGTTAGAGATTTTGTCATGTACAAACTCTCCAGCTTCAACCACAGACCAGCAGCAGTCTCTTCATCCGAGACCTCCGTGATGACGTCATCCGCGAGACACAGCATGATCGTCGAGTGCGCCTTTTCCTCCAGAATCGCCATCTCAGGAGTAACGACGGCTTTCTTGTCTTTCGACAACGGCGCCAAGAAGCCTTGCTGTTTCAACAAAGCCCGCATCTTGATCTGCCATAAACTGAAACTGTTCCTCCCTATGAATTTGTCGATTTTCACGTTCAAAGCAGACATCTCGAATTCTCCAAGAACACCGATTAACCGAGAGGCTCTGATACCAATTGTTATGCAGAGTTTGAGATAATACGAGAAAATATAAACGCGGAAAACAAAGACAACAGATTTACATGGTTCACCAATAAATTGGCTACGTCCACAAGGAAGAGGGCGAGCAGTTTTATTATGGAGAGACAAGAACAGAATTACAGAATAGGGTTCGCCATAGCGTCTATATATAGTGCTAAGCTACGCCCTAACAGGCTTGGGCCCAAAATACAGAATTGACAGATAATTAAGGGCCCAATACAACAACATTGTATACCGTCGGGCCGGGGGCGTCTCCGCCCCCCCGGACCCCTAGGCCAGGGGGCGCGTCGCCCCCCTGGACCCCCCCGATTCGCTGACCGGGCAGCGAGACCCCCGTCCTTTCTGTTTGTAACGGGTCCGATTTAAGGCATTCAACACTTACCTTTAAAACGAAATTAATAATTTATTTAGGAAAAGACCAAAACACCTTAACAAATGCAGATTTGGAACTTTCCCTGCTCAACAATCCAACTTCCGAATGTCATATCTCCCTAATACGACCTCGGAAATTCGCAAACTTAGCATCCTTGGAAAGATATTCTGACGAACTTTCCATCCATATAAAGAACTCACCCAATATCTTCCTGATCTGGGAATTATGGTCATTTGAATATGACCAAAACTCATTTTTGAAATCTGGAAATTTTCCAGATTTCCTTATTTCCAAATTTGGTTCTTCTTATTTTTCTTAGCTTAACCTTAGTTATCTAGAATACAATATGTTACACTGGGCAACTTCAAGAAAAAAGGATGTGAACTTAATATCAAAGGTGGAGTTTGTAAGATACGAGATCCTTCTTTGGGTTTTAATCGCTCAGATTAGCATGTCATTAAATCAATTGTTTCCTTTATATCTTCACAACTCCATAAAATCTTGTCTTTCTGCAAAAGTGAAAGAAGATGTCTGGAAGTGGCATTCTGGTTATGGACATTTAAATTTTGAGAGCTTGAATTTTTTAAAGAAAAAATAATTGGTATTGGGTCTTTCAAAGATTGAATTTCTTTCAAAGATTGAATCTACAAATGAAGTCTTTGAAGATTGTGTTGTTAGCAAGCAACACCATGAACCATTTCCAGCAAGCAAGTCGTGGAGAGCAAAAATGGTGCTAGAGTTGGTGCACTCGGATATATGTGGTCCGATATCCTACATCTAATGGAGATAAACACTAGTTCATTAGCTTCATTATTTACTAGAGCAGAAATACATGGGTTATTATTTCCTAAAAGAAAAATATGATATGAAGTTTGTAGTCCTTTCTGAAAATGTTCTGAGTTGTCTAATTAAGTGCTTGCGCACTGATCGGGCTGGCAAATAGACCTCACAAGAATTTGTAGAATTTTTTGAGAAGCATGGAATTAAGAGGCAAATTACAGCAGCCTACACACCTCAACAGAATGGTGTGTGTGAAAGGAAAAATCGCACAATTCTTGATATAGTGCGTAGTATTTTGAAGAGAAGTGATTTACCAACGGACTTTTGGGCAGAAGCTGTTCGTTGGAGCATTCATATATTGAATAGATGTCCAACCAACTCTATTAAAATATGACACCTCATGAAACATGGAGTAGGTGTAAAACCAAATATTGAGTATTTCCGAAATTTCGGGTGCATAACATATGCACATATTGCAGATGCTATGAGGAAGAAGTTGTACGATAAAGTTCAGAGATGCCTTTTCCTTGGTCGTAGAAACAAATCAAAAGCTTATAACTTACTCAATCTTATTACAAAGAAAATTGTTATTAGCCGAGATGTTATTTTTTATGAAGAAGCAACTTGGAATTGGAGCAGTAATAGTTCACTTCAACATATTCCATTTTCATATTGAAGAAGAAGAGAAAGAACCATAACAACCATTGGGGATTAGATGATATGTTGAGGGCATGTACAGTTGATTTCAAAGGTAATTGGGATGATCACTTACCTCTCATAGAGTTTTCTTACAACAATAACTATTACTCTAGTATTCAGATGGCTTCTTATAACGATCTTTATGGGAGAATATGTCGATCTCCTATTGGTTGGTTTGAGATTGGCAAAGCTGATCTGATAGGACTATATCTGGTTCATCAAGCCATGAAGAAGGGGAATATTATTTTGGAAAGGTTAAAGACAGTGCAAAGTTGTCAAATATATTATATAGATGTTAGGAGGAAAAACTTCGTCCCTGGAATATTGGTCCTTACTGAATATCCCAGAGATTTGGCAAGGTTGGTTATGAATCAGAGTTGTTGTCACAGTTAGAAACATTTAATCCAGTATTTCATATTTCTATGTTGAAGAAGTGTATGGACGATTCTTTACTATAGGTATTAAAGACAAAATATCTTGTGAGGAGGTGCTTGTTCAGATTCTTGATCATCAGTTTTGCAAGATTAGAGCCAGGGTATTTGCATTAGTCAAGGTCTTATAGAGGAAGCAACTTGGGAGGCTGGTGAGGATATGAAGAAGAGATACCTACATCTCTTTCCTTGCGTAGAAACTCCAAATCAAGGTACTAATGCTTTATAAAGTACTCTTTAAGTTTATATGCTGGCTTATGGGAATTTCATGTTGTGTACTTGAGTTGGGGGATTTAGATGCTTCCCTTTTCCCTTTTGGCTTTGTGTGATCTCATTTGACGATGAATGTTCTGTTGTTCATCTTGTACTTCCATGATCAGATTCTCTCAATCAGTAGAATACAAAAAATACTAATAGTATATTAATTTCCTTAAGATTGTTGGTCACCTTGTATTCCAAACATTCTTAGAACAAAATTTTGAACATCTTTGTAAGACAACAAAGTTTAAGAATATTTTCACAACTAGAAAATTCAAACCAGTAGCGAAACTAGAATCAGAAACAGATTTTAAAAAAAATATACGAAATATTTTTCTTAAAGAAGAATTTTTGTTAATATGTGTCTAGAGAATCTTACTGATTCCAACAAACTTTGCAGAAACATGAAGTTACCAAGTTTAATGAACCAGTGAAGAACAAAAGAATAGAAGAACTGAAATTAATTCACAAATCTANTTTAATAGGAAAAAGATCAAGTCCACTGAATTCACAGTGTCCCCTTAAGGAAATTATTCCCCTCTAGTATCCGAGGTTTGATTTGGAATATGACCTCCCAGGGTAAAATGATCTCAATCACCAGAGTATAGATACCAAAAACTCCGCTGTCAGCGAACCACTCAACGACAGTAAAGTACACTTAGAATACTAGATTTAACAGTTGAAGAAGAAGTCCATAAATTGTTTTTTAAAATGAGAGAAATCCCTCAATTTATAGAAAACAAAGGTTAGTGCGAAAAGGTTCTTATTGTGTCTTACCGGAAAGGTTACAAACCTTTGGAAAAGTCACAATCTTTCAGAAAGGTCATCACCTTTCATAAAAGTTACAACTTTCCATAAATGTCATAACTTTTCATAAAAATCACAACTTTTCATAAAAGTCACAACTTTTCATAAAAGTCGCAACATTTCATAAAAGTCACAACTCTTTATAAAAGTCGCAACTCTTAATTTTTCATTCACACCTTTTTAAAACCCAACATGTTATCAAGTGGGGATACTGTAATAACTCATACTTTGTAAAGTTAACTAGAGATTCATACAAATTAAGCTTTAGTTTTTAGTTTTTGGTTAACTTTAAACGACTATAACTTTCAGCATAGGAAAATTTATGTGGCCTATGAGGTATCAAAATGAATTTCTTTGAGTCATCTTTCCAACTCCATAGGGTTTGGAAAATTCTATGTCCGAATAAATGAATATGCCTGTTCGAGTGCAACTTCTCTAATTAAGCCATTTTATCCATTTTAAGGAGGGGTATTTTTGTCTTTTCCTTACCCCTACTAGGACTAAACATTTTTCTGACTAAAAAGGGTTCTAAACTAATTAAAGTCAGCTTCATTCATTCTTGAGGTCAGTTTCATTCATTCTTAAACGCTTAGGGTTGAGAGAAGAGTTTCAAAGGAGAAAAAGAAGAAGGTTTCAAGCATTCATTCAAGATTTGTGGATGGTCAAGAACTTAGTTATTTTGAGATATGTAATATTTCATAGTGTTGGGATTGTTCGCTCTCAAATCAATCATATAAACTTTTACATTTAATAGAGAAAAACATTGATTACTAAATGAGTTTACAAGTTAAGAGGAGTTTTAGAGTATTACCTCTTTTAAGAGTATCTTTTAAGTAATTACCTCAAATTGAGGAAGAGTTATGTTTTAAAACATTTGAGCTTGAGTTATATATATTATTGGGAGTATATTCAACACTGATATGGTTATGAGTTTAGACAAACAAAATCCTCATAAACCATGTATGCTAACATGGGTAGAGGGTCATACTTTTTAGACGAAACCTTATTGATTTTAAGCATAACTTAATGGATCCACTTAGTTGAGGTATTCTACACCCCGACAAGGTATAGGACAATTGTGGCAATGTGTCGATAAGATTTATCATCACGTATCTCATAGTGATGGTATCAGTTAGAGAATCTCCCAAATAAGAGTAAAGAGTTTATTATTGTATTTTTATACATATTGAGTTGATACTTACTATTTTAAGCAACTGCATACAATGCATCATTTATTGTTTCTTTCATATTTGATTTGAGATTAGGTGAGTATGTCTTCTTAAAGTATTCGTTCAGTTAACTACTACTTCCAATTTTCCATACATGCTCGTACATTCAATGCTTACATCATTCGACCTGCATCTTTTCATATGCAGATATAGCTGTTCAGGATCATCAATAGATGCTTCCTTGATCCCATTGCATTTCAGCTAGCTTTGGTGAGCCTCCTTGCTTTCCGGAGGGCTTCACATTATGATTTTGTTCTTTTTAGGTTGTCAGGGGTCTTGTCTTGACATCCATCGTATTATTTAGAAGCTTCATAGACAATTATAGTTGAGGAATCTATTTCATGTATTCCATTGTTGAGGTTTAAAGATTGGAGTTGAACACCTATGTTTATTTGAGTATTTCAGATTGTTTTGAGTTAAACTACTTTATTAATCAGATTTAATGAGTTAATTATTTAAATTAAGTTCCTATGTTAGTGAGTAAGTATTCTACTGAGTTTTGAGCTAGGCGAAGGGTTCACTTGGGGACCAGTAATTGTTCTCGAGTGTTGACCACATCTAGGGTGTAGGTTTGGGGCGTGACATCTGCTCACTTTAGATGTCTTATAAGATTCTATTTATAGTTTTTATTTGGGTAGGTGTTTGATGTCGATATTTATTGGGAAAATTATTCTACTATCTCAAAAAAAAATAGCTATTGATCATATTATTATCTATATTCGTTGCTTCATATCTTATTAACGACTTTTATTGTTTTATATTATTATTATTCTAAAGGCATTTATCATGTCTTTAATTATTCTTTAACCTCTTCATTCAAAATAATTTATATACATTGGAGGAAAATGTTTCAACCATTGAATATTTATTAATGGCTTTGTCTCTTTCCCATCATTTAGGGTGAGAAATGGTTTGACCATTGAATTAATTACATTAATCCTTGTCACTGATTTTCTTATGACCACTGTAGGTTCCCCCCTACAAATCTAGTCTTCTTCTACAACTTGAGGAGTCAAAGAATATATATCTCTTAGAGAAATTTGTTATCACATATTNTATAGTTAATTTGTTAATCTTGAGACAATTTGATTAAATTACCATTCGTAACTAAATTACAACCATAATTATGTGGCCCACATACAAAGTTATATAATTCGACCCCTAATTGTATAATAAGAAAACTTTAGCTAAGGACCTTATTAAGTTTAATCTTTTTGATATTTATGGAATTTCCACAATATTTTTTATAGTATAGTGTCCTTGGCATGCTCAAGCTTTGAGGACTTCCTTTCAATGTTTGTTATAAAGTATTTCTTGTAAGATTTCTAATAATATTTTAATTCTAGCATTCCGTAAATGCTATTATGAATTATGGATAATATCAGAAAGCTTGAGGAGGAAGAATGTAATATTGTTCTCTCTCTTGGGATTGCTTTTAATAAAAGATTTAAATAAAACTTAACATATTGCAACAAGCCATTAGGTTCAATCATTTATTACCTTTTAAAATTAAACAACAATATAATAAGATAATATTGAAGACAATTATATGTAAGTTCTTAGGGTTTTTTTTAATGAAAATACAAAAACAACAATATAATAAGATAATATTGAAGACAATTATATGTAAGTTCTTAGGATTTTTTTAACGAAAATACAAAAGTGTGTCATTTTCATTTTCATCGCCATGGATTGATTTAGGTATTTAGTTTCTTGGGAGAGTTTGAGAAATAGTCACTCTCAAACTTATTTGAATATTCAGACACAAAGCTTGAAAATTTTGACATTTAATACTAACGTCAATTATTCTTCTAAAACATACAAGACCTACTCTTAATTTTTAATAATAAATTTTCGGTACTCATTCATCCGACAAATGATGAATTTTTATATTATTCATTTATTTTAGAAAAGCGACTCAATAGAGAAAAGCATTGCAAGAAGAAACCCAAAAATGCTCCTATTATGAAGCTGATAAACACCATTACCTCATCACCTTATAGAAAACTTAAATAAACACTATTGCCTCATAGGATGGTTTTAAATCCTAGCATATTGGTTTAAGATGTCAAAATAAACAATATAATTGCTATCTCAGCAATAATTCATATATGAAAAGAGACAAAATTAAAACTCTTAACTAATAAACATCAACCACATGTGGGATAAAATCTCCTCCGTTGTATATACAAACAATTTACCTTCACATAACAAAATGAAAATGCCTCAATGTCAGGATAAAGGCATTTGGAAAAACAAATTAAAGAAAACAAAACCCAAATATCGGATCTTTTTGTCAGGCAATTTCAGATCTCCCCAATATTTGATTTTTCTTTCTTTAGTTTGTTTTACCTAATGCCTTTTTCCTGTTGTCGAGTGTCTGCTTTTGGATATATGAAGGTGAACTATTTGCACACACAACAGGAGGAGATTTTATGCCATATGTGCTAACTGTTCATATTAGAGAGGTAACATCGTGTATTTTCGTTAGAGCTAAGGGGATTTGGGAGAAGAAGGTGGTTCAAGGTAATTTCAATAATGGTTATGGTGTTTTGTTAGTGGTGTTGTTTTGGGAAATAAAGAGTTTTTCCTCTTTCTCTAGTTAACATTTGTTATCTTTTCTAGAAAAAAGAAGATAAAATGATGGGGTTCTCACTATAGGTACCTTATAGCATCTATTTAAAGTTTCTATTAGGTGTAGGATTTAAAGTCTGTATTTATTAAAAAAATATTTTAGTATCTCAAGAAGAAGTATTAACCATATTACTGTCTAGATTCATTCACTCATATCTCATTAATGGCTTTTAATATATTTCTTAAAATTGAAAAGCATTTATCATATCTTTAATTTTTTTTTGACCATTCATTCTTAATATAATTTATAGGAGTTGGAGGGAATTGTTTCAACCATTAAATGTATATTACTATCTTTGTCTATTTCCCATCACTTAGAGTGACAAATGGTTTGACCATTGAATAAGTTATATTAATCCTTGTCACATATTTTCTTATTACCGTTGGAGGCTTTAGTCAAAGGCATTTATCATCTGTTTAATTATTATTTGACCTCTTCATTCCTAATAATTTATTGACGTTGTACGAAAATATTTCAACCTTTGAATGTATGTTAATGGATTTATTTGTTTCCCATCATTTAGAGTGACAAGTAATTTTACCATCGAGATAATTACATCAATTGGTTTTCTTATTATCATTGTAGGATTTTCCCCCCTATAAATCTAGTTTTCTTCTACAACTTGAGAAGTAGAAGAATATATATCTCTTAGAGAAATCTGTCATCGTATATTTTTTTGTGCTGGGTTGAGTTTAAAAGAATCCTTGTTAGTTTATGATTCATAGTGATATACTAGAAGCGCTTGTTGAATTCGGGATAAAATCTATATCGGGTGAAACGTCTTTGAAAAAATTATGTGGATATAAAAACATATACTATTTAATTTGTTAACATCGAAACAATTTAATTAGATTTCCATTCGCAACTAATTTACAATAATAATTATGTGTCCCACATACAAAATTAACATAATTCGACTCCTAATTGTATAAATTTCAAATATATTGTCACGCCCCTAACTAGAAAAGGGGTGGACATCAAGGATATACAGAAGCACCTGCCAATTATCTGTACTAATCTCATGCCAAAACTGTAGACTCATATGCAACTGAAATTATAGGAAGACACATACTAAAATATAGATATAACAAAAGGTCCCGTTGGGTTACTTTACAACAGAACAATACAAAGTCTAATAAGCCTCTAAAGAGTATGTATCTAAGAATCTGATAACTAGTCGGGACAGGGACCCAACATACCCATTATGTACGTTCATAGAAAAATATAGGCCTTAAATATCTAATAGCTCCAAGTAGAGATAGAGCTTACCAACTGCTAATTGGAAGTCTTTGGTCTATTGAAAATGCTTGTTGTCCTGAGTACCTGAGACGGTAGAGATAGAAATGAAGCGCCACATAATAGATGTCAGTAAATATAAAACATATATTGTATGTAGAGAAGACTGAATAATAAGTAGACATGTAAGAGTACTAAAGTGAGTCAAATATCAAGATAGGCAAATCTGACCATATATATGCAGGAGACAAAATCCATAACTAGAATTGTGACCAAGCTCAAGGGTATTTACCTAACATTTCATTGCTTATTCATTTTATATATAAAATCCCTATAATTTGCCTAAGTGAGATCCTTACTTCATTATATAGCTTCTTTGCTCTTTTTAATTGTAACTGCTAAGGAATCACTTGATGGCCTGCCGACAACGATTAGTGAACCCTATATGGCATATGTAACCCAATGTCACGACCACGCGTGAAATCTCATAGTGTAGGTAACGATTTGTATTAAGGCACACCCCAGGTCTCCTATATGGTCTGCCCGCAGGCCTGTATTTCCACAACGGAAAATTGCAGTTGACTCCATTTGAATTATGTGCACAGAGTAGCGTCACATGTACTAGCCCTAAAAATACCCACCCCACGCTATAGAGTAGTCTATAATCTCAACTGCATGTAAATACTTATAATAGTTGATTCATAAATCGTATAGCTAGTGATACAATTTTGATTGCTTTCTTTAGCTTTAGAATCATATATCTTGTGACCTATACACTTACGAATAGTCTATATCTAATTGCTTCCTTTAAATTTATGCAACACCCGCTAGCTTCTAAGATTTCCAACTGTAGACACATATAGTTATCATATATTTATACAAAAGAGAACCCTAGGCCCGCCTATCTGGCGCAACCACATACTAGGATTCCCTTTTAACTTATTTATTTCCAGATTTAGCCTTCCCTTTCATGAAAAGTTGCGACTCCTACAAAAAGTTGTATCTGTTTATGAAAAGTTGCGATTTTTACAAAGAGTTGCAACTTTTACAAAGAGTTACAATTTTCATGAAGAGTTGCAACACTAATGAAGAGTTGCAACTTTCATGAAGAGTTGCAACTTTTAGATAAAAAATGTGACTTTTATGAAAGATTGCGACTTGTCCGAAGAATCGTGACCTTTCTGATAATGCACAATAAGAATTTATTCACACTTCCCGTTATTGTCTATAATTAGAGGGATTTTATCTCATTTTATCACAATGAAAGTTCTGAACTTCTCCTTCTTCTTCTTCTGCACAATTCAATATATTGCGCTTTGCTCATGTTGAGTGGCTCAGTGAGACCATTTTATTTTTGTATCAGCACACTAGCAAATAAAATCATTCTGTCTTGAGAGGATCTATTCCTTTATAATTTCCTTAAGGGGAGAATGTGCATTAAATGGGCTCGACTTTTTCTATGCTTCATTTTATTATTAAAGATCCTGATATGTTGTTTACAATATTAATTTATGCTTATTATATTAAATTTTATTTTTGAGACCATGTTTTCAACTTTATTGTTTAGGTTTATGCTTTTAATCATTATGTTGAAGTAAAAATATGTTAATCAAGAGTTTAATGTAATAAATAGACTATTTGTTTCATGTAAATTAGAATTCTTAAACTTGTAAAATAAAAAACTTGTATATTTATAGAGTTTTCAATGCCAAAAACATACATGGGATGTCCAACAAGGTACTTTGAGTGTTCAAAAGCTACATGGTTCCACAATATCTTGGAGTTTTACTATTCAATTTTAATCCTATCGAGGCATTCGATCAGTTAGTTACATCCAAAAAATAAAGGAATATAGTGGGATGGTAAGTGTTTTACTAAACCTTAATCAAACGTTTGGGGTTCAAATGTTGGATTGGAGTCAATGAATTGCCCCTCAAAGTAGGATGAATCTATATTCATCAAATATTAAAGAAATAATTATCTACTTATGAACTCTGTTAGGAAATAGTATGTATAGAAAACAAGACTGATATGAATAATCGAGAAAGAAATATAGAAACACAATTAATGACACACAATGTAACGTGGAAATCCAAGTCGGGAAAAACCACGGGAAATGACGAGCAAATTCACTATGTTGAAGGTAGAGTACAATTTCAAATTCTCCTAAACTCAAGACTGAAGCCAAGAAGAAGAAAAAAAGATGACTCAATTCTCTCTTTTTTTTTTTTTGCAACAAAAAAAGATAGAAAAATGCCAGGAAATAGGCTCCACTATCTGGTACAAAGAGGTAGAAAATGCCCACCAAAATAGGCTCCACTTCCAGTGAAAACTGGTTCCAATTTACTGCACCATAATCCCATGATCTGTTCAGCTTTCCTGAAATTGCGAAAGTCTCAAGACAAGCTGAAACATGGTGACTTGAGTAGTCAAACTCACCGGAAAAAAGAATTTGAGGCAGCTCTAACAATCTCCACCTTGGCTCAAATTAAATAGATGCTCGTCATTACCATAAAATCCCCGAAGGGCAATCAAGTGTTGTGCACACCAGCTAAGGTAAAAAAATATTGAACTTAGAAATGGGAAATGGCTTAGTAAGCATATCTGCAGGATTTTCTATTGTGTGAACTTTCTTGACTACAATCTCTCCCTTAGTCATTGTGTCGCTGATATAATGATATTTCACACTAATATGCTTAGTCTTGGAATGATATGCATCATTTTTCGTTAGATGTATTGCACTCTGACTATCTGAAAATACAACAGTAGTATCTTGTGGAACACCAAGTTCAAAAATAAGACCACGCAACCATGTAGCCTTCTTCACACTTCAGTAGCCACAACATATTCCGCTTCTGTAGTGGATAGAGCAGCAATGGATTGCAAAGATGCTTTCCAATTGATAGAACCCGAACATAAAGTGAAGATATATCCGGACAGAGATCTACGTCTATCAAGATCACCACCATAATAAGAATCAACAAACCCAACAACATCATTAGATATCCCTTTGTTCCTGTCAAAAACTAAGCCATAATTAACTGTACCTTTAGAGTATCAAAAAATCCATTTAACCACATCCCAGTGATACTTGCCAGGATTTTGCATATACCAACGCACCATACTCACTGCATATGCAAGATCTGGTCTAGTGCAAACCATGGCATACATAAGACTATCAATTGCACTAGAGTAGGGAATGTTAGACATCATTTCAAGTTCTTCATCTATATTGGACAAAAATTAGAAGATATCTTGAAGTGAGCTGCTAGAGGAGTTGAGACAGGCTTGCTCTTACTCATGTTGAACTTGTCAAGGGTCTTCTCAGTGTATTTTTTCTGACACAAGTATAACTTTCCAGCTTGTCGTTCTCTATGAATCTGCATTCCCAGAATCTTCTTTGCTGCACCAAGGTTCTTCAAATCAAACTCATTACTAGGCTGAGACTTTAACATGTTGATCAAAGACATCTTTTGAAGCAATCAACATGTCATCCACGTATAATACCAAGTAAATAAATGAACCATTTGAAGACTGTTGAAAGTATGCACAATTATCATATTGACTTCTGGTGTAGCCTTGACTAACCATAAAAGTATCAAATCGTTTGTACCACTGTCTAGGTGCTTGTTTAAGTCCATACAAGGACCTTCTCAAACGACAAACACATTGTTCATTTCCATGAACAACAAAACCCTCAGGTTGTTTCAAATAAATTTCTTCCTCCAATTCGCCATGTAGAAAAGTAGTTGTAAAATATAATTGCTCCAATTACAAATCAAATAGTGCAAAAAGGCAAGAAGTAATCTGGTGGAAATATGACTAACTACTGGAAAAAAATTTCATTAATATCAATACCTTCCTTTTTAGTAAAACCTTGGACAACGAGCGTTCCATTTTGAATCTTCAACCCCAGGAATTCCATCTTTTCGTTTGTATATCCATTTGCACCCTACTGCACGACGACCTTTAGGAAGCTCACATAAATCCCATGTCCTATTCTTATGTAGACTTTCAATTTCTTCTTGCATTGCTATCATCCATCGAGATGAATTAGAACTAGATATTGCCTCTGAATATGCAGAAGGTTCAACTCCTTCAGAAATCTCTTGTGCAACTGTTAGTGCATACACAATGAGACCATCATTATCACCATATCTGATAGGTTTTCTAATAACTCTCCTTGGTCTATTATGATCAATAGAAGAATCATCAACAAACTTTGGCTCAACGGGGCAAGTGGTACTAGAAACTTGTTCATCAACACGAGCATCACTGTCTGACTGTGGAACGGTAGAAGAGATAGGGTCAATCTTATGAGATTCAGTTCTCATTTCTAATTCCACCTTCTCACTGATACATTGTCGATCAGAAGATATTACAAAATGCTCTAATTTAGAATACAACAATGCATTTTCATTAAAAGTAATGTCTCTACTCAAAATGATTTTTCTCAAATTCGGGCACCATAAATGATACATTTCTAACTCAGAAGCATAGCCAAGAAATAAACATTTAACAGCCCTGGGTGCTAACTTTCCATCATTAACATGGGTAAAAGCAGGACATCCAAATGCATTTAAATTTGAAAAATTTATAGGATTACCTGACCAAATATCATCTGGAATTTTGAAGTTAATGGATGAGTGTGGAGATCGGTTGACAAGAGAACAAGCTGTAGAAATAGCCTCAGCCCAAAAATCACGACGATGCCACAATCTTGCATTTGAGAGAATACAACGAGATTTTTCAAGAAGAGTCCTATTGATATGTTCTGCAACTCCATTTTGTTTGGGCTTCCCAACAAGAGTCTTGTGTCTAGCAATACCATGACATTTGCAGAACTCTCTGAAATTTGACTCGCAAAACTCCAAACCATTATCAGTGCGGAGTTTTTTTTATCTTCCTTCCAGTTTGGTTCTGAACAAGAGCCTTGAAGTTCTTGAATTTAAGAAAAGCTTCATTCTTATGTCTCAAGAAATAAACCCAAACTTTGCGAGAAAAATCATCAGTAATGGTCATCATGTAGCATTTTGCTCCAAGTGACGGAACCATTGAAGGCCCCCATAAATCTGAATGAATATAATCAAGAATACAAAGTGTATGATGTGTGGCTGCTGAAAAACTCACTCTTTTTTGTTTTCCGAATACGCAATGTTCACAGAAACCAAATTTTCCTATACCTTGATTACCGAGAAGACGTCTTCTCCTAAGAATAGTCATACCTTTATCACTCATATGACCCAGACGCATATTCCATGAACGAGTGAGATCATCAGACAATTAAGTGGAAACTTCTACAGACCCAATCACAATTGAACCGTACAAGTAATAAAGAGTCCCACATCTTATTCCTTTCATCAAGACCAGAGCACCTTTTGAAAGCTTGAGAACTCCACCTTCAGATGAATACTTACATCAAAGAGATTCAAGAGTACCAAGTGAAATCAAGTTGTGTTTTAGGTCAGGATTATGACGAACGTTAGTCAAGGTCCTCATAACACCATCATGAGTTTTAATTTGTAAAGTACCAATTCCAACAACTTTGCATTGGGAATCATTTCCCTGGGAAAACACCACATTCAACTTTATCATACGTTACAAACCAGTCCTTATGAGGGCACATATGATATGTAAATCCAGTATCAAAAACCCATTCAGATGAGTTTCTTTTATCATCAGAGACAGCCAACAAAACATCACCTTCAGAATCACTTTCAACAACTCTGGCTTCAGCAACTTTCTTCATCTTTTTGTTATTTTCTTCCCTATCCTTTTTATTTTTTAGTTTAAAGCAGTTAGAAATATCATGCCCGGGTTTCTTGCAGTAGCGACATGTCTTGCTGAAATTATGCCCTTTGGATGTAGATCAGAACGTCTTTTTAGATGTACACCCTTTATCTTGTGATCTACCTATAACGAAGAAGCGCTCGCCTTTATCCTCAAAATGAACGTCAAGATCAAATTTTTCTTTGGGCAACAAATTTGATTTAACATCTTCATAGGACAAAGTTTCATTATTTTTGTACAACATATTCTCCTTGAAATGATTATAGGTAGATGGAAGAGAGACAACTAACAACACATCCTTTTCCTCATTCTCAATTTTAACTTCTAAATTTTCCAGATCTATTGTAATTGAATTGTATGCATCAAGATCACATTGAATGGATGAACCTTCAAACATACGAAGCGTGTATAAACGCTTTTTGAGACGGAGTTTATTGGCAAGACTTTTGGTCATATAGAGAGACTCAAGTTTCAACCAAAGACTTGCAGCAGTAGTCTCACGAATAACCTCCTTCAGAACCTCTTTGGAAAGACTTAGTTGAATTGAAGAAAATGCCTTTTCATCCAACTCCTCCAATTGTTCGTCGTTCATAGAATCGGGCTTCTTTGACTTTTCTACTAAAGCCTTCTTCAAACCATTGTGTGTGAGAATAGCCTTCATCTGGATTTTCCAAATACTTAAGAAATATTTTCCATCAAATTTCTCGATATCAAACTTGGTTACAGTAGACATGCTTGAACCTTGCTCGGATACCACTTGTTAGGAAATAATATGTATATAAAACAAGACTAATATGAATAATCGAGAAAGAAATCTAGAAACACAATTTATGACACACAATGTAATGTGGAAACCCAAGTCGGGAAAAACCACGGGCAACGACGAGCAAATTCACTATGTTGAAGGTAGAGTACAATTTCGAATTCTCCTAAACTCAAGACTGAAGCCAAGAAGAAGAAAAAAAGATAACTAAATTCTTTCTATTTTTTTTTTTGCAACAAAAAAAATAGAAAAAATGCCCAGAAAATAGGCTCCACTATCTGGTACAAAGAGGTAGAAAATGCCCACAAAAATAGGCTCCATTTCCAGTGAAAACTGGTGCCCATTTACTTCACCATAATCCCATGATCTGTTCAGTTTTCCTGAAATTGGGGAAGTCTCAAGACAAGCTGAAACATGCTGACGTGAGTAGTCAAACTCGTCAGGAAGAAGAATTTGAGACAGCTCTAACAAACTCTAGATTAAAAGTCCCAAAAAATAATGTTTTAATCATATTGACAAAAACATAAACAACAAAATATGTCTTTTCTCTATCAAAGTAGTGTCACCGACTTCGTATGATTTTGAATAGGGGACCTTCCAAGACATCATTTAACCCTAATTATTTGACCGACATACATTATTTCATTGAAATCCAAGCGATGTGTTCTTATATTTTAATAAACTTATAAAGTACACAACTAATTATATAAGATGTATAGTATTTTGATTCTCTATGTCGAGGCCTTGAATAGGATAAAGACTCTCGCAGTTCATGAATAAAATGTTTGTGCCACTTTTTGAAAATACAAATATAGACAATGAAACAATTACATATCTTTTCAAAAGACTTTGGTGATGAACAACTACACTTAAATGAAATATTAATGATAAAATTCATAAACACGTAGAATAAAATCTTTTTTTCATTGTAAGATTAAAAAAAACATTTCATATCTACTTTGGGATAAAATATTCTTAACAATTTATCATAGTTTGTACCCTCTTGGAAACACTTATATTATCAAATGTTTAGAAGTAGATAATTGAAATAGTTCACCACCGTGCGAAGCGCGGGCGATTTACCTAGTTGAAAAATATTGCTTCCTTGAAGAGTACTATAACTCTATAGTTTTAGTACTCAAACATGAGAGAGTTTATAAAATAAGATAACTTTCTTTCAAGTATCATAGAATCTCTAGTGACGTTTATCAAAAGAACATCCAACTTTCGGTCGTGCCTTAAGGGTGAAAGAGGTTTTTTAGCTTTACATACCTTGATTTGGGATTTACTATCTTACGTCGTCCAACTTCTTTGCTGACAACTTTATCCATAACATAACACCATAAAAGGATACTATAGGAAACTAATCAAGGATAACAACAATGCTCAAAATAGAATAATAGTTCACAAGCGACGATCTCAACAATTAATATAGATGAATGGCATATATCCATAACCTTCTCTTTTTCTACTTTCCAAGTAGGCTTATGACTTATTTACATGTTCAGTATTACTACTCAATCCTTTCACCAAAAATAACCAACCCCCTTAATCACCCACAATTAACATAACAAGTAAACTCAAGGCCTCTGAATACCATCCCACATGTTCTTCGTTAACGACATCAAATTCCTCTATAAGCTATAATAGGATATCATATACTCAACTACAACATATTCTTAGCAATTTAGGCATTTCATCAAACACTTGGTGAGCGACAATGTTTCAAGAACTGTAAGTGCCCCAATACAATAATATTCATCCCTTATTTGGTCAAACAACAACCAACACAGTCTATCAAAATTCATCCTCACCAAAATATCAACTACCACGGGTAAAACATCGACTCACGGCTTCCTATCACTTTCCTGTGAGTCTTACCCACAAATTATACTGAAAGCGTCCTTGGAATACTACTTATGGAGATAAAATAGGAGTCATACCTATATAACCAAGAAAAGTAGCCCCTGCCCTTTGTATTCTTCAATAACAATACTTTTTCCTTCAATAAACCATTTAGCTAAGTATATATATAGGTCTATGGAGGGAAAGACACTTGATTCTTGAACAAACCAACTTACGTTTAAGCTTTGCAGGATTGGAAATGAGAAAAAGTTGAATAAATAACTTGAACATTCCTTACACGTTCTTGAGTATATTGGAAAGAATATCAAAATTCTACTCCCTTCGTTTCAAAAAGAATGTCACTATTTCCTTTTAAGTTTGTTTGAAAAAGAATGACCTATTTCCTTTTTTTGCAACACTTTAACTTTGACTTTCCACGTGACATGTTTAAGACCACAAGATTAAACATTTTGGTACATTTAACATAACTTTAATTTAGAACACTTTAACTTTGACTTTCCACGTGACATGTTTAAGACCACAAGATTAAACATTTTGGTACATTTGACATAACTTTAATTTAGAACAACAAAATTAAAAAGTCTTCTTTCTTTTTTTATCCGTTCCAAGTCAAACTAGGTCATACTTTTTGAAACAGAGGGAATAATATAAAAAAACAATAAGTTTGGACGACTTACTCTAAAATGCCACATGTCCGGCTATGATTGGGTAGTGCGTTTGTGGTAGAACGAACATAACTTCTTAATCCAATATTGTTTCAACGAGTGGTTTATTTTGCTACAAACTATACTCAAATAACTTTAATGTTATATGTTGTAGGTCCTCTAACTCCTTATATTAGGAGATATGCTCATTCAAAGTCAGCTGAGAAATGAGATCACTTGTAGGATTCCTCCACAATGAACCTTTAAACTTGAACATTTTCTTTAATAATATCTTTGGCCTAAAACTTTTGTTTATGTCACGACCCAAGTCTACACCCTCGACGTGGATGACACTCAAAAACCATTGCTGGTTTCAAGCTAACCCTCATCCTTGCTGACTAAAAGCGGAAACTATTATTATAATATTAAGGGTATGTCTCCAATGTTTTGGAAGAATAATTGACGTAGTTATTATATGTCTAAAGGATAAAATTTTTCAAATTTGTGTCTAAATGTTCCAATATGTTTTGAGACTGACTAGTTTTCCTACTCTCCCAAGAAAGTAAATACCTAAATCAATCAATGGCGAGGAAAACGAAGACGACCCTCTTATGTATTTTCGGTAAAAATACTTAGGCGCTTACTTGTAATAGGCTTCAATATTATCTTCTTGTTGTTTATTTTTTTTAAAAAAATTTTGAACCTAATGACATGTTGCGAATGTTAAATTTTATTCGAATATATTTTATTAAAAGCAATCCCAAGAGAGAGATTAATATCACACTTTTCCTCCTCGCGCTTTCTGATCTTATCCAAAATTCACAAGGACAATTAGGGAATGCTAGAGTTAAAATACTATTGTAAATCTTACGAAAAATACATTATAACAAACATTTCAAAGAAGTCTTCAAAGCTTGAGCATGTCAATCCTTACAAAATATTGAACTTAATAATTCTCCTTAGCTTAAGTTTTCCTAGTTACACATCATAGCTATAGTTTCAATTTGTATGAGCATTTCCATTTGTATAATTCGCTTGGCAATATACTAATAGGTTAAGTATATAGAAACTGTGTATTTATGCATTTAAAAAACTTTCAGAACTTATACGAATCAAATGTATCAAAAGGATAATTATATACAAGCTAAAATAAGCATATATAATTTTGGAATCATACAATTAAAAATATTTTTTATTTTTAGAATCTGGAACCGAATTATACAAATTAAAAAATTATACCGTTTGGAGTCGAATTATATAAATTATTTATGTGGGCCACATGATATTGATTGTAAGTTAGTTGTGAATGGTAATTTAGTTAAATAGTCAATATGTTAACAAATTAACTAGTATATATTTTCTTATTCACAGAATTTTTCCAAAAATATTTCACCTAGTATAGATTTATCCTCCGAATTCAAAAACACACTTCTATTATATAACTAAGAATTAGAAAATGAAAACGATTCTTCTAAAATCAAACCCAACACAATAAAAATATATGATGACATATTTCTCTAAGAGATATTTTCTTCTACTTCTCATATTGCAAAAGAAGACTATATTTACAACAGATAAAACCTACAATGATAATAAGAAAATCATTGACTAGAATTAATGTAATTAATTGAATGGTCAAATCATTTGTCACTCTAAATGATGAGAAACAAAAAAAGCCATTAATAGACGTTGAACCATTTTCCTACAACGCCTATAAATTGTTAGGAATGAAGAGGTCAAATAATAACTAATAACATGATAATTGCCCTTGACTAATGCTCTAACGGTAATAAGAAAATATTTGACAAGGATTAATGTAATTTATTCGTTGGTCAATCTATTTGTCACTCTAAATGATGGAAAATAGACAAAGATAGTAATAGATATTCTATGGTTGAAACATTTCCCTCCAACTTCTATAAATTACATTAGCAATGAAGTGGTCAAACAACAATTCAAAGACATGATAAATGTCTTTTAACTGTAAAAAGTACATTAAAAGTCATTAATGAGATACAAATGGATGAATTTATCAGTATTTATTATTTGAGATACTTAAATATTTTTTTAATAAATAATGACATTAAATCCTACACCTAATAGAAATGTTAAATCGTTCCTATAAGAAACCTAGAGTGAGCACCCCCAACATTTTATTAGTTTTTGCTAGAAAATTAACAAATGTTAACTAGAGAAAGAGGAAAAACTCTTTCATCCCCAAAATAACTCCTCCGACAAAACACCATGAACATCATCAAAATCACCTTGAACAACCCCCTTCACCCAAATCCCCTTAGCTCTAACGAAAAACACATGATGTTACCTCTCTAATATGAACTATTATCACATGTGGCATAGAATCTTCTCTAGTTGTATGTGCAAATAGTTCATCTTCATAGATCAAAAGGCAGATACTTGACAACAGGAAAGAGGCATTAGATAAAACAAACTAAATATAGCAAAATTGAATATTGGGGAGCCCTGAAATGACCTAACAAAAAGATCCAATATTTAGGTTTTGTTTTCTATAAAAAAACAATTCCTAATTTTTTTCCTGATATTGAAGAGTTTTCTTTTTGGTATGTGAATTGTTTGCAAATACAACTAAGGAGATTTGATACCACATTTGGTTAATGTTTATTGGTTAAGAGTTTTAATTTTTGTTTCTTTTCAAATATGAATTATAGCTGAGATGGCAATTATTTTGTTTATTGTGACATCTCAAACCTATAGGGTAGGATCTGAAACCATCTTGTAAGGCAATAATGGGAGCATTTTTGGGTTCCTTCTAGGAGAGCTTTTTTCCTATGGAGTTGTTCTTTTAAATAAATGAATAATATAAAAATTTCACATTTGTTTGATGAATGTGGACCAAAAATTTATTAATAAGAAATTGATAGTAGGTCTTGTATGTTATTGAAGAATAATTAATGTTGTTATTATTAGTGTCTAAATGATTTAATTTTTTAAAGATTTGTGTCTAAATGTTCAAATAAATTTTGAGAGTGGCAATTTTTCAATCTTTCCAAGAAACTAAATACCTAAATCAATGAACGGCGATGAATATTGTAACACCTTAAATTTGGAAAATGCTAGATATGGGTCAAGTGGAAAACTCACAATCCCAAAAAGAGGACCATGGAACCCTCCACGGAGCCCTAGATGGACCATGAAGGGCACCACGGTCCAGTGAGGGGCTAGTGGTAGGTTTCCAAAACCTTCTCCATGTAAGCTTCACTTTGACAAACGTCTAGATTTCCGGTGGTGATATTAATGTGTAACATTTTGTGACTCAAACTAGATAAGAATAAGCTTAGCAACGAAGAATAAATAATTTTTGGAATAAGTAGGAAAATCTGATAAAATATAATTTCCAACTTTCAAAAGTGAGTTTTGGTCATTTTCAAACTATCATAACTTCCAGCTCAGGAGGAGTTTGGATGAGTTATTTGTATGGTTGGAATGCCCTTGGGAAGATCTTTTTAATGCCGCCATGTTTGCAAAATTCCGATGTTGTATGGGGAGATATGCCTTTCGGAAGTTGGGTTGTTTAGCTAAGAAAAATCCAATTCGGATTTTAGTAAGGGTAAATTTGTCTTTTTACCCTAGTATTTCTTAATTTGTTGTAAGGTTATATTATGGGTAAAATCAAGTCCCAAGTCAGTTTTATAAAAAGAAAAAATGCTTAGGTCTTGGGAAAAAAGATAAAAGAAGAGGAAGATAAAGAATTGTCTAAGAACACCAAGATCGTTGTGTGGATTTCGTCGGGGGTGATCCCTATCGAGGTATGTGAGATCATTCGGTGTTGGGTCCTTTACCCACACCCAATTTTTTTAAATTCAGCATGTTAGTATGTATGGAATGGTGAATATGGGGGTTCTCGATGAAAAGTTGTAAAATTCTTATTTGTTGAATTATAGTTCATATGTACTAGTTTTCATTCATATTCACGGATGGTTTTTGGGTCTAATCTATTGTTTATTGAATATATTAATGTTTCTGAGGATTTGGGGGAAGATCCGTGGAAGTTTGGGAGGTTTAGAATTGAAAATCGAAGAAGAAAAGTTGGAAAACCCGTCTGACAGGCCCTGGGATGCCGCGCCTACCAGAGCGCCTGGGCAAGGACTCTGTCCGTCAGACCCTAGCATGCCACGCCATCCAGAGCGCGTGAGGACACTATCTGTCCGTCAGGCTCTGGCACTCCGCGTCTCTCAGAGCGCCATGACCCCCTCGAGACACCGTTCTTTTCCTATCTCTTCGTACTAGTTCCTAATTGATGTACCTATCATTCCTAGTTGCTTCCAACACTCTAAAGTAATTATAAATATCATGAAATCATCGATAAACATTATATCATGATCCTTGAATCTATAATCCAATTCAAGGAAAGTTAAGATCAAAGTCAAGGAAGTTAAGAGTCAAGTCTAAATGTTAAGAACCAAATCAAAGTAAGTTCCTTAAGCATTCAAGAGTCTTAAAAAATGTTTTAACATTGTTTTAAGGTTCAAGTTAAGAGTTGAGTTAAATTCTCAAATGCTAATAAGGTAACTATTCCCTAAGGGTTATGTTTCGAGTAAACAAAGAGCATAAACTTGAGTTCATTTCTCAAGAGTTATAAGGGAACTAAGTAGTCCCTCAGAGCTTAAACTAAAATGTTTTCAAACTTTTGAGAAAGCAAGGAAGCTAGACTTCCATAGAGCCTAAGCTAGACTTCCATAGAGCCTATGTCTATTTTTAATAGAAGAAAGAGAAAACTATGATTTCCAAGAGAGCTTTTTAATAGCTAAGTTTTGAGCACTAATATCAAATCACAAAAAAGGGTTATAATTTTTATGTTCTATGTTTTGAGCACTAATCTCAAAGCTATGTTTTGAGCACCGATGTGGGGATGTGAGTTTAAATTAACTCAAGTATCCATGTAAACCATGTATCCATCCTGGGTAGAAAGGGTCATACTTTTTAGATGAACTATTTCCTAATTTACTAGTGGATCCATTAGGCATTTCAGAATCTATACCCTAGCAAGTTTAGGATGGCTGGGTAGTGTGGGCCGAGTGACGCTAGATAATCACTATGGATCTTAAGTGATGGTTGTCTATTAGAGAAGCTCTCATAACAGTATTGTATTTTTCATATACATCAGTTAATTGAATTTTTACATACATTTCAGATATTATCTGTATGCTTGTATACATTCAGAGTTTACAACATGCTTTCAATCAGTATTTCTTTATATTGCAATCACTTTTAAATTGCGTATATTGAATAAGAGTTAGTTGATCATGAGTTGAGCAGAGCCAAGGTTAGTGTTATTTCTTACTCCTTTTCAAGCCTAAGTGTTGTTTAGCTTTCCAACTTGCATACTCGTACATTCAACGTACTAGTGCCAGTTGGCCTGCATCATATCATGATGCAGACATAGGTAACAATGATCAACATCCACCGCACGTTGATCTAGTTTGAGCACTCTAGAGTCAATTGGTGAGCCTTCTTACACATCAGAGCATATTTTTTATTGCTTTCTAGATTTGTTCAATAGAATGTTGTGCGGTTTGTCGCAACATTCATCTCAGTCAGTTTAGAGTCTTCATAGATAGTTAGTAATCCATTAGCCTTTACTTTTCATTCTATTGTTATAGACTTGGTTTCCATTTTGGCCAGTTTGAAGTTTAAACTTTTAAAATATTTCGAATAATACTATTGTTCAATTCGGTTAAGTTCTTTCATTCTTATAAGTATGATTGTTGTCTTCCACTGAGTTATGTAAGACAGGTAACGGGTTTGCTTGAGGCTGGGAATGGTCACCAAGAGGTTCTTTCCTAGAGAATTGATGGAAGCAAAGGTAGGGGAGTTCCTCACTTTGATACAGGACTCCATGAGTGTTCATGAGTATGGGTTGAAGTTCACCCAACTGTCTTCTATACTTCGAAGATGGTGATATATATGAGAAGTTGAATGAGTTTGTTTGTCGCTGGTTTGGGTTTTGCTTCAAGTCAAGAAGAAATAGTTGCAATTTTTATTGGCGGCATGGACATATCCAGGCTAATGGTCTATGTGCAGCAAGTTGTCGAGGAAAAGCTGAGGGACATAGAGGAAAATCAAAATAAGAAAGCAAAGAATGGAAATGACTCTGGTCAAAAGAAGGGTGGTTTAAGTTGACCACAATTTCAGAAATTAAAAAGGCATGCATCATCGTCAGCGAGTGCACCTACGCCAAGAGATAAAATTGAGCATCATGGTAAGAACTCCCAAGCTAGGCCTACATATTCACATGGTAGGGCGGCATAAGGTTGCCTCCTTCCTGCGCCAAGTGTGGTAGGACTCTGGCGTCTATCACGAAGGCTCCGGAGGTTGTTTCAAGTGCAGTCAGACCGTACATTTCATGAAAGAATGTCCAAAGAGTAGGCAAGGCGGGGGCAATGGAGGCAATAGGTCTCAGTCTTCATCAGTTGTTCCAACAGTCCAGGCTGCACCTAGGGGAGCTACTTCTGTTACTGACGGAGGAACAAACCACTTATATGCTCTCAATAATCGCCAAGAACAAGAGAATTCACTAGTTGTTGTCACTGGTAAGATTCGAGTCTTTGACCTTACTATTTATGCACTGTTAGAACGAGGAGAGAGTTTATCTTTTGTAGCTCCCTATTTTTCTATGAACTTTAGATTTCTCGTGAGCAACTTAGCGAAACACTCAGCGTTTCTACACCTGTTGGTGCCTACATTCTAGCAAAAAGAGTCTATCCCGATTGTCCTATTTCCATTAGTCAGTGAGTTTCCAGAAGTTGTTCCAAATGATCTACCTGAAGTCCCTCCCAAAAGAGAAATAGACTTCGGCATAAACATCATCACAGATACTCGTCCTATATTTATTCCTCCATACAGAATGGCACCAGCAGAGTTAAATAAGCTAAAGGAAAAATTGAAAGATTTGGGATATAAAGTCTTCATTAGACCTAGTGTCTCACCTTGGGGCGCTCTGGTCTAGTTTGTTAGGAAGATGGATGGTTCACTTAGGATGTGTATAGATTACCTTCAGTTGAATAAGGTGACCATCAAGAGTAAATATCCTCTTCCAAGGATAGATGATCTTTTCGATCAACTTCAAGGTTCTTCTAACTTTTCCAAGATTTACCTCAGATCAGGCTATCATTAGTTAAAGGTTAGGGAATGTGATATTATAAAGACACTTTTAGAACAAGGTATGGGCTTATGAATATTTGGTTATGTCCTTTGGTTTGACAAATGCACCTGCAACGTTCATTGGTCTTATGAACAGAGTCTTAAAACCTTATTTAGATCTGTTCGCCATCGTCTTCATTGATGACATACTGATTTATTCAATCATGCTAGTCCCCTTAGGATTTTTCTTTTGACTTTGAGAGATAAAGAGTTATATTCAAAGTTTATTAAGTGTGAGTTTTGTCTTAAGGATGTGGCATTCTTAAACCACATTCTCTATGGTGAAGGGATTAGAGTTGACACTCAGAAGATTGAAGCAGTTCAGAATTGGCCTAGAGCCACATCTCAAAGAAATATAAGGAATTTCTTGGTCTTGGCTGGCTATTATAGGAGATTTGTTGAAGGATTCTGATCTATATCTTCTCCTTTGACCAAACTAAATCAGAAGCCGATCAAGTTTCAATGGACTAAAGCTTGTGAGAAAAGCTTTCAAGAGTTGAAAAAGTGATTGACTACCACTCCGATTTTGACCTTACCAAAGGGTACTCAAGGTTTTGTGGTGTATTCTGATGTATCAAGAGTTTGCTTGGGCTGTGTGTTAATTCAGAACGACAAGGTTATAGCTTATGTCTCTAGACAGCTGAAGGTTCATGAGAGTAATTATCTAACTCATGACTTAGAATTGTTTGCAGTAGTGTTTGCTTTGAAGATATGGTGCCACTACATGTATGGTGTTCATGTTGACAAATTCACTGACCACAAGAGACTCCAGTAATTGTTCATCAAAAAGAAGTCAATCTCTGACGGAAAAGGTGGTTGGAATTACTCAAAGATTATGACATGAGTATTTTTTACCACCCAGGTAAGGATAATGTGGTTGCTGATGCTTTAAGAAGGTTATCCATGGGAAGTACTTCACTTCCCATGTTGAAGAATGAAAGAGAGAATTAGCAAAATATATTCACAGACTTGCACGCCTGGGAGTCAGACATATGGATTCTACAGAAGGAGTCATAGTGGTGGCCAATGGGCCTAAATCATCATTAGTGTTAGAGGTGAAAGAGAAGCAAGACCAAGATATCATTTTGCTTTATTTTAAATCAAGTGTCCATAAGCAAAGAGTAATTGCTTTTGAATTAGGGGGAGACGATGTGCTGAAGTACCAAGGCAGATTGTGTTTACCTAAGGTGGATAGACTCCAGGAGAGGATTTTGGGGGAGGCTCATAGATCCAAATACTCCATTCATCCGTGTTCCACCAAGATGTACCGCGATTTGAGAGATGTAAATTGGTGAGAAGGCATGAAGAAAGATATTGTTGAGTTTGTTGCCAAGTGCCCAAATTGCCAAAAAGTGAAAGTAGAGAACCAAAGGCCTAGAGGTTTAGCTCAGAAGATCTAGGCTTGCCAAGATCTCGAAGGCAGCATGGCTCTATATGGGTGATTATTGACAGAATGACAAAGTCATCCCATTTGTTGCCGGTAAAGACTACCTAATCTGCCGAGGATTATGCTAGTACCTTCAAGAAGTGGAATTCATGGAGTTCCGGTCTCTATTATTTCAGATAGAGGTGCACAATTTAATACACAATTCTGGAAATCTTTCAAGAAAGGTCTGGGTTCAAAGGTGAATTTGAGTACTGATTTTCATTCTCATACAGATGGACAAGCATATCGTACTATACCAGAGTTTAGAAGAAATATTCAGAGCTTGTGTGATTAACTTTAAGGAAAATTGGTATGATCAAGTACCTCTCCTTGAGTTCGCTTACAATAACAGTTACCATTCGAGCATCCAAATGGATCCACTTGAAGCTCTTTATGTGAGAAGATGCATATCTCCTATTCGGTTGTTAGAAGTTGGTGAAACAGGGTTGATAGGAACATATCTAGTTCACCAATCTATGGTGATGTGAAAGTGACTAAAGAAAGATTGAAGACGGCACAAAGTCACTAAAAGTCCTAAACCGATGTTAGAAGAAGTCCATTAGAGTTTGAGGTAGATGATTGGGTGTATCTTAAGGTTTCACCCATGAAAGGAGTTACGAGGCTTGGTGAGAAGGGGAAACTTAGTCTGCGGTATATTGGACCTTATAGATCTTCAAAATAGTGGGTAATGTGTCTTATGTGTTACAAATACCCCAAGAGTTAGAAGCGGTTCATCCGGCATTCCACATTTCTATGTTGAAGAAGTGCTTGGCTGATCCTTCATTGGTAATACTAACAGTGAATGTTGGGATTAATGATAACTTATCCTATGAAGAAATTCCAGTTCAGATTTTGGATCATCTAGTTCGAAGTTGAGGACGAAGGAAGTTTTTTCAGTCAAGGTCCTTTGGAGGAATCAATTCATTCAAGAAGCGACTTGGGAAGCTGACGAGGATATGAAGAAGAAATATCCACATCTCTTTGAAACCAGAGAGAATGCAAATCAAGGTACTAAATTCTCTCCTTAGCAATTTATGAGACCGTGTAAGCATAATATTACTTGTTTTGGTTGTTGAGTGCTTAAGTGATGTTACTACCTTAGTTTAGTGAAAGAGTTCTTATTCGAGAATGAATGTTCACAAGGGGGAGATATTGTAAAATATCGTCACTCGAACTAACTAAGAATAACCTAAGAAACGAAGAATAATTAATTTTCGGAATATGTAGGAAAATTTGGAGAATTTCCAACTTTCAAATGTGAGTTTTGGTCATTTTCAAATGTCCATAACTTCCAGCTCATAAGGATTTTAGATAAGTTATTTATATGGTTGTAAATCCTTTGGGAATATCTTTCCAACTACGCTAAGTTTGTGAAAAATCGATGTCGTATGAGGGATATATGTCTTTCTGAAGTTGGGCTATTGAACTAAAAAATCCAATCCGGATTTTAGTAAGGGTAAAGCTGTCTTTTAACCCTAGTATTTCCGAATTCATTTTAAGGTTATGTTAGGGGTAAAACCAATCCCAAATAAGTTTAATAATAACAAGGACGCTTATGGATTGGGAGAAAAGAAAAAAGAACACGAAGATCAAGAATTGTCCAAGAACGCCAAGATCGTTGTGCGGATTTTGTGTGGGTGATCCTTATTGAGGTATGTGATATCATTCATTGTTTGGTCCTTTCACCCACACCCAATTTTTTTAAAATCAGCAAGTTAGTGTGTATGGAATGGTGAATATTGCGGTTCTCGACAAAAAGTTGTAACTTCTTGTTAGTTGAATTGTAGTTCATATCTAGTAGTTTTTATTTCATGTTTTCATACTGCTTTTGGGTATAATCTATTGGGTATTGAGTATATTAATGTTTCTAAGTCTTTGGTAGAATATCCATGGAAGTTTGTGTGGTTTATAATTGAATAACGGAGAAGAAAAGTTGGAAAACCCATCTAACAGGCCCTGGTGTGCCACGCCTACCAGAGCTCCTGAGGACAGACTCTGTCAGTCACGCCCTGGCATGCCACGCCAACCAGAGCGCTTGAGGACAGTGTCCGTCCGTCAAGCTCTGGCGCTCCGCGCCACGACCCCCTAGAGACCCTGTTCTTTCCCTATCTCTTCGTACTAGTTCCTAAGTGATGTACCCATTTTTCTTAGTTGATTTCAACACTAAAATTATATCTAAATATAATGAAATCATCTATAATCATGAGATGATGAAACATTAATCCATCATCCAATTCAAGGGAAGTAAAGATCAAAGTCAAGGAAGTTAAGAGTCAAGTCTAAAAGTTAAAAAGCAAATCAAATTAAGTTACTTAAGAATTCAAGAGTCTTAAACAAAATTTTTAACTTTGTTTTAAGGTTCAAGTAAAGAGTTGAGTTAAATTCTCAAATGTTGTAATCGAACTATTCCCCAAGAGTTATGTTTCGAGTAAGCAAAGAGCATAAAGTTGAGTTCATTTCTCAAGAGTTATAAGTGAACTAAGTAGTCCCTAGCTAGCTTGAACTAAGATGTTTTTAAAACTTTGAGAAAGAAAGGAAACTAGACTTCCATAGAGCCGATGACTAGTTTTAATAGAAGAAAGAGGAAATTCTGATTTCCAAGAGAGCTTTTTAAAAGCAAAGTTTTGAGCACAAATCTCAAATCATAGAATCATCAGTATGTTTTAAAAACATAAGAGACACTATATATAAATTATGGGAGTAGTATTGAGCACCTATGTGGGGAAGCGAGTTTAGATTAACTCAGGTCTCCATGTAAACTATGTAGTCATCATGGGTATAAAAGGGTCATTATATTTAGATGAACCCTCTTCATATTTTACTAATGGATTAATTAGGAAGCTCAGGTATTATACCCTGGCAAGGTTAAGATTGTCGTGCAGCGTGGGCCGAGTGACGCTGTATTGTCACTATAGTTCTTAAGTGATGGTTGTTTCTTAGAGAAGATCCTATAGAAGTATTGTATTTTTCACATACATCAGTTAATTATATTTTTACATACATTTCATATATTATTTGTATACTTGTATACATTCAGAGTTTACAACATGCTTTGAGTCAGTATTTCTTTATATTGTAATCACTTTTAAACTGCGTATATCGAATATGAGTTAGTAGGTCATGAGTCGAGCAGAGCCAAGGTAAGTGTTCTTTCTTACTCCTTTTCAAGCCTAAGTGTTGTTTAGATTTCCAAATTGCATACTCGTACATTTAATGTGTTGATGTCAGTTGGGCTGCATCATATCATGATGCAGACGCAGGCAACGAGGATCGACATCCAGCACACCGTTGATCTAGTTTGAGCACTCCAAAGTCAATTGGTGAGCCTTTTTTCATTTCGGAGGACATATTTTTATTGCTTTCTAGATTTGTTCAATAGAACGTTGTGGGGTTTGTTCCAACATTCATCTTCGTTGGTTTAGAGGCTTCATAGACAGTTAGTAGTCCAGTATCCTTTACTTTTTATTCTTAAGTTAAAGACTTGGTTGCCATTTTGGCCAGTTTGAAGTTTAAACTTTTAAAACATTCTGGATAATATTATTGTTCATTTTAGTTAAGTTCATTCATTCTTATAAGTATAATTGTTGTTTTCTGCTGAGTTAAGTAATCGAGGACAAGGGTTCGCTCGAGGCCAGCAATGGTCAACGAGTGTCATGTACCGACCAGGGTATAGGCTCGGGGCGTGATAAACTTGGTATTAGAGCTTAGAGTTCAAGAGTCCTAGGGAGTCTATACAACCATGTCTGTAGAGTCTTAGTTATCGATGTGAAGCACACCATATCTATAATTAGGAGTCAACAACATTTAGAACATCTCATTTTTTTTCTTATTCTTTTCATGTGTACAGTTTATCTCTAATAGTATCTATATCTAATTCATGTTTATGCGTATTCTCATATTCATCATGCCTCCACAAAGAGAAGTCAGAGGTCGACCAACCCAAAGAAATATTGAGGAACAAGGGGTCCAAAATGAACCAGATGTGAAACCCCAATGAGAAGTTACAAATGCCAAATTTCGGGAAGCTACCCGAATGTTAAGTCAAATAATTACTAACCGAGTCGGTAAACAGAGAGAATCTCGACAAGAAGGGGCTGACACCTCGAGGGTTCGTGAGTTTTTGAGAATGAATCCTCCTAATTTCACCGGATCAAGCACGATAGAGGATCCAAAAAACATTGTGGAGAAGTTAAAGAAGGTTCTTGAGGTAATGCATATGGTGGATGTTGAGAGGGTCGAATTAGCTGCATACCAACTGAAGAGTGTGTCTAGAACCTGGTTCGACCAATGGAAGGAAGGCAGAGTTAAGTATGCACCACATTCAAGTTGGGCTTGCTTCGAAGAAGACTTTTTGGGGAGGTTTATTCCTCAAGGATTGAAGGAATCAAAGGTACGGGAGTTCCTCACTTTGACACAGGAATCTATGAGTGTTCATGAGTATGTATTGAAGTTCACCCAACTATCTCACTATGCTCCGGAGATGGTGAAAGACATGAGCAGTAGAATGAGTTTGTTTGTCGCTTGTTTAGGTTGTGTTTCAAGTAAAAAAGGTAGGGCTACAATTTTGATTGGCGACATGGACATATCAAGTCTAATGGTCTATGTGCCGTAACTTGAAGAGGAGAGGAATATCAAAATAAGAAAGCAAAGAATGGAAATAAGTCTAATCAAAATAAGGGTAGTTCAAGTCGACCACAATTTCATAAATCAAAGGGGTATGTACCATCGTTTGCTTGTGCACCCTGCGCCCATAGACAGAATTGAGCATCATGGTCAGAACTCCCAAGCTAGGCCTACATATTCATAGGGTAGTGTGGCAGAAGGAGGTAGTAAGCCTCCTGCCTGCGCCAAGTGTGGTAGGAATCACTTTGGCGTCTGTCGCGAAGCCTCCCCATGTTGTTTCAAGTGCGGTCAGACCAGACATTTCATAAAAGAATGTCCAAAGAGTAGGGAAGGCGGTGGCAATAGGGGAAATAGGGCTCAGTCTTCATCAGTTACTCCACCAGACAGGGATGCACCTACAGGAGCTATTTCTGGTACTGGCAGAGGAACAAACTACTTGTAAGCTCTCAATAATCGCCAAGAACAAGAGAATTCGCCAGATATTATAACTGGAATGATTTGAGTCTTTGATTTTACTATTTATGCATTGTTAGAACAAGGAGCGAGTTTATCTTTTGTAACTCTCTATATTCCTATGAAATTTGAGATTTCTCCTGATCAACTTAGTGAACCATTTAATGTTTCCACACTTGTTGGAGGATACATTCTATCAGAAAGTGTCTATCATGATTGTCCTATTTCCATCAGTTACAAAAGTATCATGGTTGATTTTATAGAGTTAGACATGGTAAATTTTGATTTCGTTCGAGGTGTGGGCTGGCTTCATGCCTGTTATGCATCAATAGATTGTAGATTTTGAGTTGTCAAGTTTCAAATTCCTAAAAAGCCTGTTATAGAGTGCAGTAGTATTTTAGTAGTGCCTAAGGGTCATTTCATATTGTACCTAAAGGCAAGGAAGTTAGTTTCCAAGGGGTGTATCAATCACTTAGTTTGAGTTAATGACTCTAGTGCTGAGGTACCTTCCCTTCAGTCAGTTCCTTTAGTTAGTGCATTTGCAGAAGTTTTTCCTGATTATTTACCTCGAGTCCCTCCCAAAAGAAAGATAGACTTTGGCATAGATATCCTCTTCCAAGGATAGATGATATTTTTGATCAACTTCAGGGTGCTTCTTACTTTTCCAAGATTGACCTCTAATCAGGCTATAATCAGTTGAAGGTTAGGGAATTTGATAATCCAAAGACAACTTTTAGAACAAGTAATGGGCATTATGAATATTTGGTTATTTCCTTTGTTTTGACAAATGCACCTGCAACGTTCATGAGTCTTATGAACAGATTCTTCAAACCTTATTTAGATCTTTTCGTTATCTTTTTCATTGATGACATATCGATTTACTCAAGGAGTGAAGAAGATCATGCTAGTCACCTTAGGATTGTTCTTCAGACTTTGAGAGATAAAAAAACCATATGCCAAATTCTCCAAGTGTGAGTTTTGGCTTAAGTCTGTGGCATTCTTAGGCCACATTGTTTCTAGTGAAGGGATTAGATTTGACACTCAGAAGATTGAAGCAGTTCAAAATTGGCGTAGACCCACATCTCTAACAGATATAAGTAGTTTCTTAGTCTTGGCTAGCTATTATAGGTGATTCGTTGAAGGATTCTCATATATATCTTCTCATTTGACCAAGCTAACTTAGAAGACGGTCAAGTTTCAATGGTCTGAAGCTTGTGAGAAAAGCTTTCAAGGGTTGAAAAAAAGATTGTCTACTGCTCGAGTTTTGTCTTTACAAGATGGTACTCAAGGTTTTGTGGTGTATTGTGATGTATCATGAGTTGGCTTGGACTGTGTGTTTATGTAGAATGTCAAGGTTATAGCTTATGCCTCAAGACAATTAAAGGTTCATGAGAGAAATATCCAACTTATGACTTCAAATTCGCTGCAGTAGTGTTTTCTTTGAAGATATGGCGCCACTACTTTTTGGTGTTAATGTTGACAGATTCACTGACCACAAGAACCTCCAGTACGTGTTCACTCAGAAAGAACTCATCCAAGACTGAGGAGGTGGTTGGAAGTACTCAAAGATTATGACATGAGTATTCTTTACCATCTAGGTAAGGCTAATGTGGTTGTTGATACTTTAAGCAGGTTATCCATGGGAACTACTTCCCATATCGAAGAAGGTAAGAGAGAATTATCAAAACATGTGCACAGACTTGCACGCTTGGAGTCAGACTTATGGATTCTGTAGAATGAGGCATAGTGGTGACCAATGGGGCTACATAATTAGTGTCAGAGGTGAAAGAGAAGTAACACAAAGATCCCATTTTACTTCATTTGAAAGCAAGTGTCCATAAACAAAAAGTATTGACTTTTGATCAAGGGGGAGATGGTGTGCCGAGGTACCAAGGCAGATTAGATGTAACTAAGGTTAATGGACTCCAAGAGAGGATCTTGGAGGAGGCTCATAGCTCTAGATATTCAATTCATCTGGGTTCCACCAAGATGTACCGCGATTTGAGAGAGGTATATTGGTTGGAAGGCATGAAGAAAGATACTACTGAGCTTGTTGCCAAGTGCCTAAATTGCCAAAAAGTGAAATTAGAGAACCAAAGGCTTACAATAGTAGCTCAGAATATAGAGCTTCGGAAAAGGAAGTGGGAGATTATTAATATGGACTTCATCACATGCTTGCCAAGATCTCGAAGGCAGCATAACTCTATTTGGGTGATTATTGATAGAATGACAAAGTCAGCCCATTTATTGCCGGTAAAGACTAAACATTTTGCCGAGGATTATTCTAAGTTGTACCTTTAAGAAGTGGTAAGACTTCATGGAGTTTCGGTCTCCATTATTTCAGATAGAGGTGCACAATTTACTGCACAATTCTAGAAATCTTTCCAGAAAGGTTCGGGTTCAAAGCTGAATTTGAGTACTTCTTTTCATCCTCAGACCGATTGACAAGCAGAGCGTACTATCCAGACATTAGAAGATATGTTGATAGCTTGTGTGATTGACTTTAAGGGAAATTGGTCTGATGACATACCTCTCATTGAGTTCTTTTACAACAACAGTTACCATTCGAGCATCCAAATGGCTCCATATGAAGATCATTAAGGGAGAAGATGCAGATCTCCTATTGGGTGGTTAGAAGTTGGTGAAACAGGCTTGATAGGACCAGATCTGGTTCACCAAGCTATGGACAAGGTGAAAGTGATTAAACAATGATTAAAGACGGCACAAATTTGCCAAAAGTCCTACACCAATGTTAGAAGAAGGCCATTAGAGTTTGAGGTAATTGGGTGTATCTTAAGGTTTCATCCATGAAATGAGTTATGTGGTTTGGTAAGAAGGGGAAACTTAGTCCCCTGTATATTGGACCTTATAGAATCTTCAAGAGAGTGGACAATGTGCCTTATGAATTATAACTACCTTAAGAATTAGTAGCGGTTCTCCGGTATTCCAAATTTCTATGTTAAAGAAGTGCTTGGGTTATCCTTCATTGATAGTATCAACAGAGAATGTTAAGATTAAGGATAACCTATCGTATGAAGAAATTCTGGTTTATATTTTGGATCGTAAAGTTCTCAAGTTGAGAACAAAGGAAGTTACTTTAGTCAAGGTCCTTTGGAGGAACCAATTCGTTGAAGAAGCGATTTTGGAAGCTGAGGAGGATATGAAGAAGAATATCCACGTTTCCTCGAATCCGGAGAGAATGCATATCAAGGTACTAAATTATTTCCTTAGCACTTTATAAGACTATGTGTAAGCATACTATTACTTGTTTTGGTTGTTGAGTGCTGAAATGATGTTACGTACTGAAATACTTCTCATTCCAGGAAGATTTTTCCAAAGGGGAAGATATAGTAACATCTCTTGACTCAAACTAACTATGAATAAGCTAAGCAATGAAGGTTACTTAATTTTCGTTATAAGTAGGAAAATCTGGAAAATTTCCAACTTTCAAAAGTGAGTATTGGTCATTTTAAAACGCTCATAACTTTAAGCTCAGAAGGATTTTGGATGAGTTATTAATATGGCTGAACATCCCTTGGTAATATCTTTCCAACGCAGCCAAGTTTCCGAAAATCCAATGTCGTATGAGGGAGATATGCCTTTCAGAATTTGGGTTGTTAAGTTGAGGAAAATCCAATACGGATTTTAGTAAGGGTAAAGTTGTCTTTTCACCCTAGTATTTCCTAATTCATTTTAAGGTTATATTAGGGGTAAAACCAAGTCCCGAATCACATTTAGAAAAAATTAAAAATGCTTAGGGATACAGAGAAAAGAGAAAAGTAGAGAAAGATCAAAAATTGTCTGAGAACGCCAAGATCGTTGTGTGGATTTCGTCGGGGGTGATCCCTATTAAAGTATGTGAGATCATTCGGTATTGGTTCCTTTCACCCATACCATATTTGTTTAAAATCAGCAACTTAGTGTGTACGGAACGGTGAATATTGGGGTTCTCGACAAAAAGTTGTGAACTTTTTGGTGGTTGAATTGTAGTTCATATCTAGTAGTTTATATTCATGATTCCAGACTGTTTTTGGGTCTAATCTATTTGATATTGAGTATATTAATATTTCTAAGGCTTGGGGGGAAGATCCATTAAAGTTTGGGAGGTTTAGAATTGAAAATTGGAGAAGAAAAGTAGAAAACCCGTCTGACAGCACCTGGGGAACTGCATCAACCAGAGCACCTCAGGACAGACTCTGTCCGTCAGGCCGTGGTGAGCTGCGCCAGCCAGAGCTCCTGAGGACAGTATCTATCCATCAGGCTCTGGCGCTCCGCCCCTCTCAGAGCTCCACGACCCCTTGGAAACCCCGTTCTTTCCCTATCTATTCGTACTAGTTCCTAAGTGATGTACTTATCATTCCTAGTTTCTTCCAACACTATAAAGTACATCTAAATATAATAAAATCATCCATAAACATGAGATCATGATCCTTGAATCCAAAATCCAATTCAAGGAAAGTTAACATCAAAGTCAAGGAAGTTAAGAGTCAAGTGTAAAAGTTAAGAAGCAAGTCATAGTAAGTTCCTTAAACATTAAAGAGTCTTAAACAAACATTTTAAATTTGTTTTAAGGTTCAAGTAAAGAGTTGAGATATTTTCTCAAATGCTATCAGGGAATTATTCCCTAAGTTAGGTTTCGAGTAAGCAAAGAGCATAAAGTTGTGTTCATTTCTCAAGAGTTATAAGGGAACTAAGTAGTCCGTAAGAGCTTAAACTAAAATGTTTTCAAACTTTTGAGAAAGAAAGGAAGATAGACTTCCACAGAGCCTATGACTAGTTTTAATAGAAGAAAGAGGAAACTATGATTTCCAAGAGACCTTTTTAAAAACTAAGTTTTAAGCACTAATCTTAAATCATATAAGCAATATGTTTTTTAAAACATAAGAGTCAATATATATATATATATATATATATATATATATAGGGAGTAGTATTGAGCAGCGATGTGAGGATGCAAGTTTAGATTAATCAAGTCTCCCTGTACACCATGTAGTCATCATGGTTAGAAAAGGGTCATACTTTTTAGATGAATCCTCTTCATAGTTTACAAGTGGATCCATTAGGCAGGTCAGGTCCTATACCCTGGCAAGGTTAGGATGGTCGGGCAGCGTGGGCCCAGTGACGTTGTATCATCACTATATCTCTTAAATGATGGTTGTCGGTTGGAGAAGCTCCCATAGAATTATTGTATTTTTCATTACATAAGTTTATTGTATTTTTACTTACATTTCAGATATTATTTGTATAGTTGTATACATTTAGAGTTTACGACATGCTTTCAGTCATTATTTCTTTATATTACAATCACTTTTAAGTTGCGTATATTGAATAAGAGTTAGTAGATCATAAGTGAGCAAAGCCAAGGTTAGTGTTCTTTCTTACTCCTTTTCAAGCCTAAGTGTTGTTTAGCTTTCCAACTTGCTTATTCTTACAGCCAAGGTAAGTGTTCTTTCTTACTCCTTTTCAAGCCTAACTGTTGTTTAGCTTTCCAACTTACATATTCATACATTTAATGTACTGATGCCAGTTGGCCTGCATCGTATCATGATGCAAACGCCGGTAACGAGGATCGACATCTAGCGCATCGTTTCTCCAGTTTGATCACTCCAGAGTCAATTGGTGAGCCTTCTTGCATTATGGAGGACATATTTTATTGCTTTCTAGATTTGTTCAATAGAATGTTCTGGGGTTTGTCCCAACATTCATCTGAGTCAGTTTATAAGCGACATACACAGTTTGTAGTCCAGTAGCCTTTACTTTTCATTCATATGTTGAAGACTTGGTTGCCATTTTGGCTAGCTTGAAGTTTAAACTTTTAAAACATTCCAGATAATGTTATTGTTAATTTTAGTTAAGTTCTTTCATTCTTATATGTATAATTGTTGTCTTCTGCGGAGTTAAGAAAGTCAGGCCAAGGGCTCGCTCGAGACCAGCAATGGTCACTGTGTGTCAGTCCCTCCAAGGGAGTAGGCTCGGGACCTGACATAAGGGGTCATCAAAGTTGTCGTGAAGTGGTCAAGAAAGTAGGGGTCCTTTCCTAACTACTGGTCAAGGGCCACATGCATCACAACGGACCGTAAAAACTCACATAGATCGTGAAGTCATCATTGAATGGTTTTTCTTAGACTTAGAGTTGACGGTCAACTTCCAACAATCATACCTTTTATCTCAAAGTTAAAAGAATTAGGTGTCCAACGACATATAAAATTATGGTCTCAAAGTAAAAATTATGCCCGAAATAGCAAATCACTATCAAACAAAAATTCTCCACGACCCATTTGACGGGCCGTGGTGATGATGACTACCCATTTTGGCCTCCATCATGCTAATTCGGCAGTTTTCAGTCAGGGACCTTTTGATCTTTTCCCCCGATTGCTTTAACTTAATACTAAGTCATTTTTCCTTCTACCCAAAGCCCTATATAAAGATTTTAAACCCCCAAATCACCCAAACTAAATTCTCTCTTAAATTTCCAAAAATTGACCAAGCTCTTCCTCTCCAAATATTTCTCTCTCTAGAAATTGTAGATTAAAGTAAGGGTTTCAAGATCAAGCCTCCAAATCTTCCATTTCTATCAAGATTTTTCATCCATTGATTCCTTCCATTCATGGGATTCCCAAATCTCCTATTTTCAAAGGTAGAGGCCCCTAATTGAGTTAGGGTTTTCTTCAATTGCCATGAGTTATCTTCAATATTTATTTAAAGGGTAGAACTATAACTCTTATGCATGAATTGATGAAATGCTATGATTTTTATGATGATCCTCCATGAACCCATATAAATCTCATATTTCCCAATTATGATAAAATAATGTGGGCTTGGACTATGAAAAAAGAGTTTTATTAAATCAAGCATGAATTTATGATGAAACCCATGTTTAAACCATGATTTCTAGATGTTGATGATTGAAAGGGGGTTTTGAACCTTTAAAGGTTAATTATGAAATTATGCATGTTTTTAAGAAGTTTATGGAAATGTTTTAAGGGTGATTTGAGAGAGAAGTATCAATGATGATGTTGTTGTTGTTGTTGTGTTGTTGAAAAGAATTTTCTCATATACACACCTATGCATGATTGTGAAAGGTATTCTCACATAAAAAGAGTTCTTAGGTTGAAAGACTTTCTCACCTAAAATGAACCAATGCCAAAAATCTTATCTAAGTATGAGGCAAAAGACGATTAACCATGTTCCTTTATGAGCTATCATGAAAAGATGATGGACAGTGAACAGTTTTCTCCTGCATGGTTTAAGGAGATATCCTATGATAAAACAAGGGGCGATGTCACGATCCAAACCGTCATGATTGACACCCACACTAGCACTCTAGCGGTACCATCCAACTAAAGCAAATAATCTATAACTAAGACATTTATCATAGGAAAACAGAAAAAGTACTAACCCTAACTTCTCATAAACTTCAAAAAATTGATCTAATTATTAACAATGTGGAAGATGAACCTAGAATCTGAAAATCAATATATCAAAACATCTAACAAGATCCAAGTCTATTAAGAAATACTATTGAACTAATTCACTAATATAAAGCAAAGGTCTAAGTCCAAAAATGGTTGACATAGAAGAAAGAGAATCTTATGGCAGCCCAGAAGATTTGGCTCACCCATGAATTCGATGCGACGATCTTTAATCCCCTAAACGAGGTTTGTCAATAGCCGCTTTAAGATTAACTGTACTCAACAAAAATAAGAGAAAGTGCAGAATTAGTACACAACCATAGTGTACTAGTAGGATCACATAGTTATCCCACTAGTGTAACATAAGTAAGTCGAACAACATTATAACTACATGCATAATATATAAACATTTACAATATTATCAACATGCTAATCAACATACAATTATCACACGTCATTTGTTTTCTCAAGGAACCAAACCCAAACAGTTAGCTTGTCGGAACATGGCAATCCGATATCATAGTCGTTCCGAGACTTGGCAACCGGATCCAATAGTTGTTCCGAAACGTGGAAACCTGATACAAATTAACTTGCCAAAATGTGGAAATATGATCCACAAGTACACACCACAATCACAATCGCAAGTACATCATCAAGATCATACATTTACAACATGATTTCATGGCAACCATCATTCAAGTATTTCATTTACAACAAGTGTGATACACATTGAAACATTCATCAAATATAAGTATCATAATAAAGTAAGGAAAAACAAACATCACACAATGATAGAATCACAAGCATCACCTACCTCAAAACTGTAACGACCCATTCGGTCATTTTGAGTACTAGAGTTTTTTTTTCCAGGCAATATATTTTGATAAATTATAAATGAGTGTTTTGGACTATTCGTGATTTTAATTATGAATGTAATGGAGTGGTTTTAATAATTTATTTAGTTAGTGGTCAAAATAAATAACATTAAAATTAAGAGTGTCTCACTTTTACCTCTTTTATAATAAGTCATATAATAATTAGAATTAATAAATCATATGTAAAAGAAAAGAAAAGCGGTGAAGAGAGGAATAAAAAAAAGGAACGATTGTATGACCTTTCAGGTAAAAGTCTTCATCCAAATTTTCAATCTTTGTCCTTATTTATATATATTGTCAATTAAATAATACAAGTACAAACTATGAATATATAATATAGGTTGGGTAAGAAGTTAAATTTGATATAACGTTGGGTCGATTATGTGAAATTGGGGAGAAACTTAAATGGTCATGACTAAATAACAATGGTATAATTATTATGGGGTTGAAAGTCGTTAGGCTATAAGAAAAATTTGTCGGTGCATTGTTGATACAATTACATCGGAAAATTGGTTCATTGTTAATATTATTAAAATTGGTTGAACTTTTTTTGTTTAGTCCATTAGTGAAACCAACGGAGGGACTATAACAAATATATAACTATTAATGGATTATAATTAAAGATTTGCATGGATGGACTTTGGTTATTAGTAAGTTATATAAATTAAAATGAATTGTTTCTCAAATTCATGTGGCAACAAATGTGATAGTCACTGGTTGATGTGTCAATTCATGGATTAATCATGGGAAACTAATTTATGGAAAATTATTAGATAATTATGATGTTTTGATTAGGGGAAAGAGGAATAATATAGTGAGTTAACAACTATAATAAAATGAAGGATAATTCTTATAGTTAGCGCTAACGATCAATAATTAATTTACATCAATCTTGAGTTATTTTCATTAGTTATTATATTATGACTAAGTTTAAATATTTTATAATAGATGATTAAATTTTAGGTGCATCGAATCATTTAAATTTCGTTAAAGTTATGCTAATCGGAGAATTAAGACATATATAAGTTTGAACTTTAGGAAATTGATTATAGAATTAGGTGAGCTTTTGGGTTTAGGTTTAGACATAGAATAATACAAGTGTCTATAGACTCGTCAAGTTACAAATTATGAATATATATGCTTGATAGATTGGAAGAGTTCAGAGGCATTGAGGAAAGGAAAAGTAGTGGAGAAGTAGCTTGTTCACTTCAGTTCTTCAATGGAGGTAGGTTATGGTTTATCTTATTTGATAGTAAAATCTTAATAGTTATTGATATGCATTGAATGATATTCTGAAGTTTTCTATGTACTTGATTGTGTGGTTGTGTGGCTTGTTTGTGTGCTTTGTGAGTGGTCCTAAATCCTGAGACCGTGGAATTTATAATCTTGAACCCTCTCTATCAAAGTGATGTCTTGAATAAAGAAGGCTCAATCAAATATTATTAACGAATGGAAGAGTGGTGATATTAAATGATAATTAATGATATTATTGGATCGGAGTGTCACATTCTGACACGGTATTCTTGGATCAGAGTGTCACATTCTGACACGTTATTCTTGGATGGAGTGTCACGTTCTGACATGTTATTCTTGAATCGGAGTTTCACGTTCCGACACGGTAATATTAAAGGAAAAACATGTTGAATTAATGGAAGGTACTCAATCTCAAAGAACTCAACTCCCAAAATGGTTTGGTTTGGAGGCATGAGTCCTCATGTGTGATCTTGATATCATTGATTGATTACGAGCTTACTTTAATGTTGTTGACACTTGTTCGTGTTATTTTTTGTTTATCACCTGTAATGTTCTATAGTTGAGTTCATACTATTGTTTATTGTTTATTAGTTCCTATTTTGGGTTGGCCGATGATACTTACTCAGTATATGTTGCCCCTGTACTGAGTCCTACTTGTGTTTTTCATTGTTTTCCTTGTATGAAATGCAGCGAGTGTACCTATGACTTCGGATTCCTCAGCTCTAGCCTGCCTCCCGCATATCAAGTTCCAGGGTGAACTATTCATTCAAGTTCGTGTTGGATTCTCTCGGTCATGACATGATGTCCTATACTTTCGGATACATACCATTTTATTATTTTATTTTGGTGTATTTGATATTCTTAGACTTAGTATTGGAGATTAGATGTCATTGATGTGATGACTTTCAGGTTTTGGGAAATGATATTTAGTAACATTTGAGTTTCCGTGTTATGCTTGTATTTTGTAAATTAGGTTAAATTGGTTGGTTCGCCGACTTAGGAGGTTAAAAGTGGGTGCCACTCACGACGCGTTTTGGGTCGTGAAAAAAACAAGCTTGAAACCCTAAGAAACTGGATTCTTCCCTTTCACAATTTTTTTCACTTCTTGGTCTACAATAATTACTCCCTCCATTCAATAAAAAATTATGATTTGAGGTGTTTCTGACACTTTAAGAATAGTATGTAGGGACATTAATTGAACATAATTTTCCATTTTTACCCTTATTAACTATTTTCAGAATAACAAAATATTAATTATAATAACTTATTGCAATACTAAATTAAAGGGTAAAATTCCAAAAATATTTTTAAAATAGTCTTGAAGATTGAAAACTTAAGTTAATTTGAAAAATGGGCTCAAAGCTTAAGTTATTTTGGAATGGAGGGAGTAATAACATACAAAAATCAATATACCCTAATTACTAACAATGCTCACAACCTTGATCATACCCATGATCTCTAGTATCTAGATTGGGTTGTTTCCACCATAAAATATATCAATAAATCTTTCCCCATCAATATTGACCCATTCTATTACGTTCTACGAATCAAAAAATGGATTTGGGGAGTTAAAAACTTACCTTTAGCCTCAAGAATGGTGGAAAACGAGTTAGAGTCACCTGGGGGTCATTCCTTATCTCTAAAAGTAAAAAAGTGCTGAATAAGGTAGTTTAGGGATTTTATTAACGACTTAATTCATGTCTGTCCCACTACAACGACACTCATTCCGCTGTAGCGGCGGTGACAGAGCGGCCCAAACACCCGCCACATCGACATTTCCAAAATGGTGAGCTCTCGCCAAAATCTATGATTTTAAGTCCCGTCTCATCCATCACAGTGGCCACTATCCCGCTACAGCGTAAAGGATACTGCCACAGCTAGTCCCGATAAGGACCGGTAGGTCCGGGACAGGTAACGGGACGGATACCGGACTTTACCGGTTGATCTAAATTTCGGTCGGTCTGCTTTTTTTTAAAAAAAAAATAAGGAACTATCTCTTGAAAGTCGTTGGGTAACGGGAAGTGGGGCCCAGCAACAACTCTTTCAGCCCATTTACTCCACCTAAGACCGCCTAACCCCCCCCCCCCCCCCC
>NC_028646.1:5217398-5220211 GCF_001406875.1 Solanum pennellii
CTACCCCCCCCCCCTCCCCCAACTTCTCTTAATACCCAAAAATTTTAAAAACTACATCTTCACCCTTTTTATTACCTATAAATACCCCAAAACTTTCATTCCTTTCACGCATAAAAAAATCATCTTGTATTATCTCAACCCTCTACTCTATAATCTCTTAACTTGTTGACATTACGAATTTGGTCTTTGGAAATTGGATATGGAGATTCAAAATTCAACTTTCAACTTGGCATTTTTGGCTTTCGGTCATACACATCTACTTTTTTAAGTAGATGTTTGGTACATTTGTTCCAACTTCCATCTCATTTTTTTTATTTAGTCTATTTGCAACAATAATTTATTTCTTTTGTGAATAATTATTTGTTAATTTTTTTGCATTATATTTTTGTATTATTTATTATTTAGTAATTTACTCATTTTTAATATATCAATACGATTTCCGATAATAAGGTTGTTGAAAAAGGTAAAAAAAAAAAGCATAGTTGAGACGGTTAAAAATATGATGAACTTTATATTCACCAATAATAAAAAAAACCGTTAGTTCTTCTAAATCTAAAACTAAAAAATCCAATATCATAAGAATGAATATGGATGATTATACACATGTTAATAATACTATTTTTGATATTGATAGTACTAATTTTGATGAGGAATTGCCTGAAAATGATGAACATGACAATGTTGGTGATTATATTGATACACCTAATTTTGATGATGATGATAATGAAATTGAGCCACCTATGGCTACTACTACTCCTAGTCCCTCTCTCAGTCCCGCTCCTAGTCTCGCTCCCTTTCGTTGTCCTGCTCCCCTTCCCCCCATACATCCTAGGACTAAGGTAGAACGTGATAAAAATCAGTTGTGTGGAAAATTATGAAACAAAATGAAGATAAAACACAAACTATTTGTAATAAATGTAAACATAGATTGAATCATAAAACTGTTTTCCTACAAGGTGGGACGAGACATTTGAGCAATCATTTAATGTCATGTAGAAAAAATGAACTTTTGTAAGCTAAATCGGTAGCCGGAGCTAAAAAGAATGGTAACCCCCTTCCTGAAACTGTAGAAGTAGGCGGCTCTTACATGATCCAAACACAACTAAATCCTTCTAATGTTTCTGGCTCTAGTTTACCACGGTCATATCGTTGAGAAAAATGTCTTGAGGAATTAGCTAGAAATATTGTTGTTATGGGTTCGCCATTTAGTTTTACTGAAAATCTCGAATTTATACATTATATTAAAATTGTGTATAATTCACATTTAAAGGTTTTGCTAGAAATACAATTAAAATGGTTGTATTTGATTATCAAGCTCAACATTTTCAATATCATCATTGTTTATTTTATTATAATAATTGCAAAATAACTATTACTTCTGATATGGGCTGTAGTGTAAACAGTAATGATTACTTGACTTTTACTGTACATTAGATTGATGAAAATTAGAGTATGCAAAAAAGTATTTTAGGTTATAAATGTTGTCAAATGCAAAAGAAAATGGTTGTTATACTGCTCAAACAATTTTAGAGATTTTAGAAAACTATGCAATTTGTGATAACATAAGTAGTATCACCTTAGATAATGCTTCAAATAATACAATTATTGTTGAAATGCTAAAACCTTCTTTTTGCCTTGTTTATGGTGATGATTTTCATATTAGGTGTGCTGCACACATATATAGTTTGATTGTTAGAGATGATATACAAATGTATGATAATGGTTGCACGAAATTTTAAAATGCATGTCATTTTATATTTAAATGTCAAGTAAAGTCTTAGGCGTAGAGATTTTCAAAATCGTTGTTTTGAATATAATTTTCCACCTAGAAAAATTTCAAAACAGTGTTTACTAGATGGAATTCTTTATATGAAATGCTTGTAGTCGATTATGAATATAGAAAACCTTTACAAATGGTTTGGAATGCTCATAACTCATATATGTCATATAGACTTGATGATAAAAATTGAAATGACATACATGAACTCATAGATTTCATAAAAGTTTTTAATTTAACTAAAAAATATATCTACAATTTATTATCTACACAGAAACCTTCCTAGAAGGTGGCTGTGTAGATTAGATCTTTTAATACTCTATTCATATATTTGTAGATCAAATTGTACTATCAAATTAATATTAATAAAAGTCTAGGCTATGTACCTTTCACAAAGGCTTTGTTTAGGATGGTACCCAAGCTTGGAATTGATTATTTATATTTTTTTTCTTTCTTATTTTGTAATCCTATTTGGTTTATTCGTAAAAAGTTTACCAAATGTTTTGTGGGACAATTAAATGTTATCAAATGGCATAATATATCCTTCAGATCGATAGGTCTACTCTTGGCACTAAAGGGTCACATATTTGTATAGGACGCACAATAACTATTTGTATTTTATGTTGTAACGACCTGTTTAGTCGTTTTGAGCAGTAGAGTTTATTTCTGGTAATGACTGTCTGGGTCGACGGATCCCACGACGGACCGTCATGGGTACGACGGACCGTCGAGGGGGTCTCGTTCCAAAACACTTAGATTCTGAAAATTTGGGTACTGAGATCGACTCTCTGAACTTCAAGACGGAACTGCAGGACGGACCGTCGTAGGCACGACGGACTGTCACCAATCTTTCCATAGAATTAACTCTCTGACTCTTGTGACGGACCTGCAGGACGGACCGTCACAGGCATGACGGACCGTCACAGGCTCCGTAAGTCCACTCGGGTCGGAATTCTGCTAAAGTTTTTAAAGGGGTGTTTTGGACTATTCATGATTATAATTATAAAGTTAGTGGGTTAATGCTAATAAATTATTA
>NC_028646.1:5220518-5278015 GCF_001406875.1 Solanum pennellii
GGATCGGAGTGTCACGTTCCGACACCAGGATAGTTGGGGATCGGAGTGTCACGTTCCGACACCAGGATAGTAGGGGATCGGAGTGTCACGTTTCGACACATAGTAGTAGAGGATCGGAGTGTCACGTTCCGACACAAGAAGAACAAAGAGAATGAATCTTGAATTATGCTAACATACTCAGATTTTAAAGAAAACTATTTCCCAAAAGAGTATGGTGTGGAAGCTTGAGTCCTCATAGATGTGTTTGGTGTTGTTGTAAATGATTCTTATACTTGTTGCTATCACCTGTTAAGTATTTGGTTGGTTTTATGTATTATTCGATATATATTGCTTTCTATTTTGAGTTGGCCGATGATACCTACTCAGTACTTGTGCCTTGTACTGACCCCCTACTTGTAATTTTCTCCTTTGTTATTTGTGGAGTGCAGCAAACGTGCCATCGACTTCAACTCGTCCTCAACTCTAGCCAGTCTTCATCACGTCAGATTTCAGGGTGAGCTATTGTTCCTAGCTTGGACTGGATTCTCTCTCATTCATGTCTTGATGCCTTGAAGTTCTGGCATGTACTAGCTGTTTAACTTATTTTAGCTTCTTAGATACTCTTAGACTTAGTAATTTGAGGATAGATGTTCTTGTGGTGATGACTTCCAGTTTTTGGGAACAATAAGTATTGAGCTTTTAGAAGTTATTTAATCGATTTTCATTAATGAGTTTTAAGTCTTCCGCATTATATTTTGTTTATTATGGTTGAAATGTTGGGGTTTAGATTGGTTGGTTCGTCACATAGTAGTATAAGTGTGGGTGCCACTCGCGGCTCGTTTTGGGTCATGACATATGTGATACAATTGAGTTCTGTTCAATCAAAACAGTGCTTACGTGTTTAGCTTGTTCGCTGTTTGATATTTTACATTATCCATTATGAGCACGAACTAACACTTTTACCTTTTGAGTTGTTCTTCTTTAACGAAAAAGGTTGATTTATGTCACAATTTGAAAATCATTATTCGTCCTAAGTTGCAAGAAACAAGAGGACTCGCGAAATATCAGTCTTTGTACTTCACAAGACACCAATATCAAGTCAAAAAGACAAATCATGGGAGTCCTTGACAATAAAGTTACATTTCTTTATTTTATTTTGTTTTTATTATTATGGTCTTGCTTTCACACATTTCTTATATTTTTGTGGGAAAATAATTGTCGGGAATTGTCATAATAATGCATAGTTTTCGTGAATAATTGAGAGAAGACACAGTTCCAAGAGACATTCATAAAAGAATACAACAAGAGGTTACTATAAAAAAAAAATTGATACACCACATTCAACAGACGGTACAAAGATCGACGGTTAAAAGGATACAAAGAATCGCTCTGGGCCTAAATTTTAAAGTTATTTTATGCCATAACTGAACAAATTACGCGAACCTAATTCTCATTTTGGTGATATACGTAGTCAGCCCTTCTTGGGTTCGATATTATTTTTTAAAAAGTAAAAAATAAAATAAAATAGTTTGTGCATATTTTCAATGTCATATCTGCACGAACTACGCGTATCTGATTCTCATCTCAGTGAGATACCTAGGCAACCCTTCTTGGGTTCGGTATTTTTTTTTCCAAAGTAAAAAAATATAATAAAATAGTTTGTGCATATTTTCACAGTCATATTTGCATAGGCCCACCTGATTCTCATCTCAGTGAGATACGTACGCAGCCCTTCTCAGGTTCGGTGTTTATTCTTTAAAAAAAGTGTGGACATATTAAAATTCCTGTCTTCAACTCAGTATCGACCAATGCAGTTAGGAGCAAGTAAAAATATTTATATGATGGGGAGGACAGACTTTGTGGTAAACCGTAGATTCTCTTGGTACCTCTCATTTATACTTTTGTGATGCTTGAAAATTTCTTTTGCATTCGTTCAAGATAAGAATAAAATCAACCTTATGTTTCATGTGCATTGTGTGGTGAGCCTTTAAGTAAAAATTAATTTGTATCGCACAGTTGATCTAGAACTTGGCTTAAATGCCATCGAGGCGGAATCCTGAGTAATGTTTGGTTTGAGAAAGGATTGCAGACCTTTCTTGACCTGATTATGTCTTTCAAAGCCTACCAAATGACATAAGTTCCTATTTCTTCCCATTTGAGTTTGAAACCTTTCTTTAAACAACCACGTTTTAGCCATTAACCGTTTGAGTGCTGACATGCACTATTCCTCTATTGGACAAACCTTCTTGAGTGCAAAAAGAATGAAAATTTTAATAGAAGATCCATGTTTAAAATTTCCAAAAGCATAAATATTGAGTCTCATAAAAGTCAAGGAAGTAAAAAAGATTCGAAAGAAAGAAAAAGAAAGAAAGAAAGAAAGAAAGAAAGAAAGAAAGAAAGGAAAAAGTTTAAAGAAAGGAAAAAGGTGAAAGAAATAAAGAAAGATAAAAGTGCCCCTACAAGGTCAGTGAAAGAAAAAAAAACACTCCAACAAAAGAAGAGAAAAATTTAAAAGAAAAGAGTGAAATGGAAGAAAAGATCCAAGAAATGAGGACTTAAAAGAAGTCGAAAGAAAGAGGTGAAATAAAGAGAAAATAAGGAATAAAAAAAAATTCGAAAAAAAGGGGGTGAAAAAAAAAGGAAAAATCTCAAAAAATGAGAATTCAAAAGAAGTCGGAAAAATAGGTGACAATGAAGAGGATCTGACGCCAAAGGCGTATCAATCATTATGGGCACAAATTCAGTGTATGCTCAAGGAGGAATACAGTCATTCTTATCGCAAATAAATATACCACCTATCCCTAAGCCTACTTGTAAGTCCTACATGATCTCATTCCAAATGTTCTCACATTAGTGGAGGTTTACATAAGGGACAAGCATATGGTATCACAGTTGTATGAATTGAACATTCTTGTGAGTGTGAGTGCACTTTGAAAAAATGTCCTAAAATAAAATGTTTCAAATGTGTGAAATAGGACTAGTCATTGTTGGAGGGCACTTGAAACATGAGGATTGGTACAATTCAAAACCTGTGTTTGAAGTAAGACGAACGAATCTTGTTAATCCTTATGTATGTTTGAGGTACTACATGAAGCTGTAGAAATTACCTTGAATTCAATCTAAATTAGAAAAAAGAGGGGAAAAAAGAATGAGCGATTCACCTACAATCCTAACTTTTAGTACCAATTGTAGTCGAGATTTAACTATTTCATCACATTCTTTATTTTTCAAAAAGAAAAGAAAAACAAAAACAGAAAAAGTGAGCAAGCATTCATTCTTTAATATTAGCTTCAAAATAGGCATTTTGGGTTATTCTTGAAGAGCTTTTATCTATGAAATTGTTCTTTAAATAAATTAATAAAACAAAATTTCACATTTGTTGGATGAATGGGAACCAAAAGTATATTATTAGAATATTGAGAGTAAGTCTCCTATGTTTTGGAAGAATAATTGACGTAGTTATTACTATTTGTGTCAAAAGGATAAAATTTTCAAATTTGTGTCATAATGTTCCAATAAGTTTTGAGACTGACTAGTTTTCCAACTCTCCCAAGAAAGTAAATACCTAAATCAATCAATGGTGATGAAAATGAAGACGAACATCTTATGTATTTTCGGTAAAAATACTTAAGTGCTTACCCGTAATAGGCTTCAATATTATCTTCTTGTTATTTATTTTTAAAAAAAAAAAAAAGATCGAACCTAATGGCATGTTGCCATATGTTAAATTTTATTCCAATATATTTTATTAAAAGCAATCCAAAGAGAGAGATTAATATCACATTCTTCCTCCTCGCTCTTTCTGATCTTATCCAAAATTCATATTATTGTAAATCTTACGAAAAATACATTATAACAAACATTTCAAATAAGTCTTAAAAGCTTGAGCATGTCAATCCTTCCATAATATTGAGCTTACTAAGTCTCTTTCGCTAAAGTTTTTCTAATTACACATCATAGCTATAGTTTCTATTTGTATGAGTATTTCCTTTTGTATAATTCGCTTGGCAATATACAATAGGGTAAGTATATAGAAACTGTGTATTTATGTATTTATAATTTTTTCAAAACTTATACGAATCAAATGTATCAACAGGATAATTATATACAAGCAAGGATAAGCATATATTTATATTTTGGAATCATACAATTAGAAATATTTTTTATTTTAACAATCTGGAACCGAATTATGCAAATTCAAAATTTACAGATGGAGTCGAATTATACAAAAAAAAATTGTGTGGGCCACATGATTATGATTGTAAGTAAGTTGTGAATGGTAATTAAATTAAATTGTCACTACGTTAACAATTAACTAGTATATATTTTCTTATACACATAATTTTTCCAAAAATATTTCACGTGGTATAGATTTGTCATCTGAATTCAACAGACACTTCTAGTATATAACTAAGAATTAGAAACAGACCAAGATTCTTGAAACTCAAACCCAACACAATAAAATATATGATAACATATTTCTCTAACAGATATATTCTTCTACTTCTCATGTTGCAAAAGAAGACTAGATTTACAACAGATAAAACCTACGACGCTAATAAGAAAATCATTGACTACAATTAATATAATTAATTGAACGGTCAAACCATTTGTTAATCTAAATGATGAGAAACAGAAAAAAGTCAGTAATAGATATTCAATGGTTGAAACATTTTCCTACAACGTCTATAAATTATTAGGAATGAAGAGATCAAATAATAATTAATGACATGATAAATGTCTTTGACTAAAGCACTAACGGTAATAAGAAAATATTTGACAAGGATTAATGTAATTTATTCATTGGTCAATCTATTTGTCACTCTGAATGATGGAAAATAGACAAACATAGTAACAGATATTCAATAGTTGAAACTTTTCCCTCCAACTTCTATAAATTACATTAGCAAATAAGTGGTCAAAAAATAAGTCAAAGACATGATAAATGTCTTTTAACTATAACAAGAATATTAAAAGTCATTAATGAGATATCAATGAATGAATTTATCAATACTTATTTTTGAGATACTTAAATATTTTTTAATAAGTACGGACATTAAATCCTACACGTAACAGCAACTTTAAATAGATCCTTAAGACACCTAGAGTGAGCACCCTCAACATTTTATTAGTTTTTTCTGGAAAAGATAACAAATGTAAGAGGAAAATACTCTTCCTTCCCAAAACAACACCTCTAACAAAACACCATGACCATCATCGAAATCACCTTGAACAACCTTCTTCACCCAAATCCCCTTAGCTCTAACGAAAACACATAATGTTACCTCTCTAATATGAATCGTTACCACATGTGGCATGTAATCATCTCCAGTTGTATGTGCAAACAATTCATCTTCATAGATGTAACGACCTGTTTAATCGTTTTGAGCAGTAGAGTTTATTTCTGGTAATAACTGTCTGGGTCGACGGATCCCACGACGGACCGTCATGGGAACGACGGACCGTCGAGGGAGTCTCGTTCCAAAACACTTGGATTCTAAAAATTTGGGTACTGAGATCGACTCTCTGAACTTCAAGACGGAACTGCAGGACGGACCGTCGTAGGCACGACGGACCGTCACCAATCTTTCCATAGAATTAACTCTCTGACTCTTGTGAGGGACCTGCAGGACGGACCGTCACAGGCATGACGGACCGTCACAGGCTCCGTAAGTCCACTCGGGTCGGAATTCTGCTAAAGTTTTTAAAGGGGTGTTTTGGACTATTCATTATTATAATTATAAAGTTAGTGGGTTAATGCTAATAAATTATTACTTGGGAGTTAAAGGAGATAACCTTGAAATAAATAGTGGGTTATTTTTATCATCTTTTATACTTAATTATATGACAATTAGGGTAAAAGAAAAAGGGTTTGAATAAGAAAAATAGAACGAACGAGCGAGAGAAGAGAGAACGAAGAGGAAAGCAAAGATTGTGAGGAGTAGCTTGCGTGATCACGAATTCTTCGGTGGAGGTAGGTTATGGTTTATACTATCTCATAGTAAACTCTAAATAGCGATTGATATGTATTGGGTAGTATTGTAAAGTCTTCTATATGCTTGATTGTGTGCTTACATGATGTGATTATGTAATTGTAATGGATTGGAAAGATGAGGCTGTGAATCTTAAATCTTAAATCCACTTTGTTATGATGCTATCTTGGTATAAAAGAAGGCTTGATGAATTAAAAGAATGAGAATTAGAGGATCGGAGTGTCACGTTCCGACACCAGGATAGTAGAGGATCGGAGTGTCACGTTCCGACACCAGGATAGTAGGGGATCGGAGTGTCACGTTCCGACACCAGGATAGTAGGGGATCGGAGTGTCACGTTCCGACACATAGTAGTAGAGGATCGGAGTGTCACGTTCCGACACAAGAAGAACAAAGAGAATGAATCTTGAATTATGCTAACATACTCAGATTTTAAAGAAAACTATTTCCCAAAAGAGTATGGTGTGGAGGCTTGAGTCCTCATAGATGTGTTTGGTGTTGTTGTAAATGATTCTTATACTTGTTGCTATCACCTGTTAAGTATTTGGTTGGTTTTATGTATTATTCGATATATATTGCTTTCTATTTTGAGTTGGCCGATGATACCTACTCAGTACTTATGCCTTGTACTGACCCCCTACTTGTAATTTTTCTTCTTTGTTATTTGTGGAGTGCAGCAAACGTGCCATCGACTTCAACTCGTCCTCAACTCTAGCCAGTCTTCATCACGTCAGATTTCAGGGTGAGCTATTGTTCCTAGCTTGGACTGGATTCTCTCTCATTCATGTCTTGATGCCTTGAATTTCTGGCATGGGCTAGCTGTTTAACTTATTTTAGTTTCTTAGACACTCTTAGATTTAGAAATTTGAGGATAGATGTTCTTGTGGTGATGACTTCCAGTTTTTGGGAACAAGAAGTATTGAGCTTTTAGAAGTTATTTAATCGATTTTCATTAATGAGTTTTAAGTCTTCCGCAGTATATTTTGTTTATTATGGTTGAAATGTTGGGGTTTAGATTGGTTGGTTCGCTCACATAGTAGGATAAGTGTGGGTGCCACTCGCGGCTCGTTTTGGGTCGTGACAATAGATCAAAAAGCAGACACTTGACAGCAGTAAAGAGGCATTAGATAAAGCAAACTAAAGAAATCAAAATCGAATATTGGGGAGCCCTGAAATGACTTGACGAAAAGATCCAATATGTAGGTTTCGTTTTATATAAAAACCTTTCCTGATGTCTTTTGCCTGATATTGAAGTGTTTTTTTTGGTATGTGAGTTGTTTACAAATACAACTGAGGAGATTTTATACCACATTTGGTTAATGTTTATTGGTTATGAGTTTTAATTTTTGTTTCTTTTTAAATATGAATTATCGCTGAGATAACAATTATTTTTGTTATTGTAACATCTCAAACCTATAAGGTAGGATTTAAGACCATCTTATGAGGCAATGATGTTTATTTAGTTTTCTAGAAGGTAATAAGGTAATAGTGTTTATCAACTTCATAATGGAACATTTTTGTGTTCCTTCTCGGAGAGCTTTTTTCTATTGCGTTGTTCTTTTAAATAAATGATAACATAATAATTCTACATTTGTTTTATGAATGTGGACCAAAAATTTATTAATAAGAAATTAAAAGTAGGTCTTGTATGTTTTTGAAGAATATTTAACGTTGTTATTCTTAGTGTCTAAAGGATAATTTTTTTCAAGATTTCTGTCTAAATGTTCAAATAAATTTTGAGAGTGGCAACTTTTCTATCTTTCCCAAGAAACTAAATACCTAAATTAATAAATGGCAATGTAAATTATAACACCTTGAATTGGGAAAAGACTAGATATGGGTCAAGTGGAAAACTCACAAGCCTAAAAAGAGGATCATGGAACCCTCCACGGAGCCTTAGACGGACCATGAAGGGCACCACGTTCCAGTGAGGGGCTCGTGGTAGGTTTCCTAAACCGTTTTCATGTAAGCTTCACTTCGACAGAGGCCTAGATGTCCCATGGTGATGTTAACGGTCCATCAAAGTGGTCGTGAAGGGGTCAAGTAACTAGGGGTCCTTCCCTAACAAATGGTCAAGGTCACATGCATTACAACGGACTGTGAAACCCCACACGGATCATGAAGTCGTCTGTGAAGGGTTTTTCTTAGACTTAGAGTTTAGGGTCAACTTCAAACAGTAATACCTTTTATCTCAAAATTAAACGAATTAGGTATCCCACGGCCTATGAAACTAAGGTCTCAGCGTAAAAATTATGCTCGAAAGAGCAAAGCACTATCAAACAAAAATTCTTCACGACCCATTTGATGGGCCGTGGTGATGATGACGACCCATTTTGGCCTCCATCATGCTAATTCGGCAATTTCCAGTCAAGGACCTTTGGGTCTTTTCTGCCAATTGCATTAACTCAATACTAACTCAATTTTCCTTCAACCCAAACCCCTATATAATGATTCTAAACACCCAAATCACCCAAACTAAATTCTCTCTATTAAATTTCCAAAAACTGATCAACCTCTTCCTCTCCAAATATTTCTCTCTCTAGAAATTGTAGGTTAAAGCTAGGGTTTCAAGATCAAGCCTCAAAATCCTCAATTTCTTTCAAGCTTTTGCATCCATGGATTCCATCCATTCATGGGATTCCCAAATCTCCTATTTCAAAGTTAGAAACCCCCAATTGAGTTAGGATTTTCTTCAATTGCCATGAGTTCTCTTCAATGTTGATTTAAATGATATGCATTCTGATATTTTATGCATGAATTTATGAAATGCTATGATTTTTATGATGGTCCCCCATGAACCCACATAAATCCCATATTTCCCAATTATGCTAAAATAATCTGTGTTTGGATTATGAAAAAAGAGTTTTATGAAATCAAGCATGAGTGTATGATGAAACCCATGTTTAAACCATTATTTCTAGATGTTGATGATTGAAAGTGGGTTTTGAACCTTGAAAGGTGAATTATGAAATTATGCATGTTCTTATGAAGTTTATGGAAATGTTTTATGGGTGGTTTGAGAGAGAATTATCAATGATGATGTTGTTGTTATTATGTTGTTGAAAAGAATTTTTTTATATACACATCTATGCATTATTGTGAAAGGTATTCTCACATAATAAGAGTTCATAGGTTGAATGACTTTCTCACCTAAAATGAACCAACGCTAAAAAGCTAATCTAATGATGACGCAAGAGATGATTAACCATGTTCCTTGATGAGCTATCATGAAAAGATCATGGACAGTGAAAGGTTTTCTCGTGCATGGTTTAAGGATATATCCTATGATAAGACAAGGGGCGATGTCACGATCCAGACATTTATTATGGGAAAACAGAATAAGTAATAACCGGAATTTCTCATAAACTTCAAACAACTAATCTAACTACTAACAATGCAGAAGATAAACCTAGAATCTGAAATTCAATCTATCAATACATCTAAGAAGATCCAGGTCTAATTAAAAATACTAATGAATTAATTTAAGCAAAGGTAATAGTCCAAAAATGGTGGACATATAATAAAGAAAATCATATGGCAGCCCGGAAGATTCGGCTCACCCTTGAATTCGATGCAACGATCTTTAATCTCCTAAACAAGGTTTGTCAATATCCTCTTGAAGATCAACTGTACTAAATAAATTAGAGCAAGTGCAGAATCAGTACACAACCACAGTGTACAGGTAGGATCACGCGGTTATCCCACTAGTGTAACATAATTAAGTCAAACAATATCACAACTACACGCATAATATATGAACATTTACAATATTATCAACATTATCATCAACATAACATTATCACATGTCATTGGTCCTCTCAAGGAACTCAAACCCAAACAGTTAGCTTGTCGGAACGTGGCAATCTGATTTCATAGTTGTGTCAGGATTGTGGAAACTAGATCAAATAGTTGTTCCGAAATGTGGAAACCTAATCCAAATTAACATGCCGAAATATGGAAATCTGATCCCCAAGTACACACCACAATCACAATAACAAGTACGTCATCAAGATCATATATTTACAACATGATTTCATGGCAACTATCATTCAAGTATTTCATTTACAACAAGTGTGATCGATATTGCAACATTCATACACATACAAGTATCATAATAAAGTAAAGAAAAACAAACATCACACAATCATAGAATCACAACCATCACCTACCTCGAAACAAGCTTGAAACCCTAAGAAACTTGATTGTTTCCTTTCCGGATTTTTTCCTCTTGTTCTTGGTCTACAAATAATTACTCCCTCCATTCCATAAAAACTTAAGATTTGAGGTGTTTCTGACTCTTTAAGAAAAGTATGTTAGGACATAAATTGAACATAATTTTTCATTTTTATCCTTATTAATTATTGTCAAAATAACAAAATATTAATTGTAATAACTAATTCCAATACTAACTTAAAGGGTAAAATTGGAAGAATATTTTAAAAATAGTCTAGAAAATTTAAAACTTGTTATAAATCCATTGAATAGTAGATGACCATTTGGTTTATTCATGAACTACTAAATTCATGTATGTGTATTCCCTAGATGATATGAACCCCCCCCCCCCTTTTGGATAACAATGTAGATAACTATGTATCTACTAGTTAAATGACTTTTGGGAGTGATATCTCAACACTATAAATAGAGATATCACTCACCATTTGATATATGCTTGAATAAGAACAAAGTCTTATCTTCCATCTTACTTCTCTTGTCTTCATCTCTTTATATTTATATTGCCATGAGCTTGATTTTATAACACGTTATCAGCACGAGTCTCTAGCCTATTAAGATTGAGTTTTAGTTTTTCTTTAACTCATGTTTTGGGTGATCTCGTTATGAGAATCAAGGTATTATATGCATAAAATCAGGTATGTATTTTCTAGAATATTTTTATGATTTAGAATAAAAATAGTATTCAGTCACTAACAATTATCAGGAACCGAAGGCATATACTACTATTGGTTGAATATGACATGATATACAAAATTTCTTAAATAGAAGAAGGTATAAAATTTTAATAGCATAAATTTGAATGTTATTTTGATTGTTTTGAAAGACTCAAAGGGTGAGTAATGTTGTACTTCGGTTTATTATACCGTTGGTTAAGAATAAGACGATGGATTCAAGTTTCATCGCACCAAAAGAGTAAGACATCAGTTTAAATTCCGGATGCACCATAATGAAAAATATTTGAGGATAAGACGATAGATTCAAGTTCTATCGCACCAAAAGGGTAAGACATCAATTTGAGTTTTGATACACCGTGATTGGGTTCAAGTCCCATAGAATTATGGCGTAACACGCCTTATATGGGTAAGACATTGAGTTTGAGTCAATGCACCATAGCGATGATAAAATGATGACTAAGAAAAATAATATATTTTTGATGAAATGTCTTGAAATTCATCATATTGAATTTGCTCCATTCCTTGAAAAGAATGTGGTAGCAACATGTGATAACTCTGAAATCCGCCTGTTGACTTGCTCCATTCAATCATATGAATGTGGTAGCAGTGAATGATTAGTCTGAAAGATGACAAATAATTAATGATATGAATAAGGGCGTGGAGGGACAGAATTATAATAGTCATCATTGTGGTAATGATAAAAGGAAGAACACTATGAGTTCTTCAAATAGTCCTTCAAAATGTGAAGGCAATTTTTATTATCAAAATGGTATGAAAGGTCATTAGACTTGTGAATGTTGTCAACCCAATAATTTGACAAGTTTATAAATCCTCTATCATGATACAAGAAGATAAAGTGATGGTACACTTGATCTTTCAAAGTGATGTTGAGGTGTGTCATGGAAATATGATTAATTTTAAAGTCATGACAATGTGCTTATAATGCAAATTTATGAAGTACATTTAAATAATTAGTCCATTCCTTGAAGAGAATGTGACTTGTGATGAGTATCGTGAATGCTCGACCATTCTATAAGAGAATGGGTCTAGATGTGATAAAATCATTATAGGTTGGATATATGCCACAACTCACCTCTATGGAAGGTTTGAGCAAAAATGATATATGTCACTTCTCATCTCTATGGGAGATTTGAGACAAAATAAATTTTATTTGGCAGAAATTGCTAATTGTATTGTACATTTTATACGTCACTATGGTATGTTTATTGTGAACTACCGAAAGGGCAAAAGAAAGAAATAGTTCTTGCCTATAAGGATTGTGGTCATTATTGTGTGGCAATAAAAATTTGTCATTGGTTTTGTGCCTATGGTACAACAAAAGTAATGCAAGAAAGACGTCTTGCTCATAATGATTTTGACCATGACAATAATAATATAATTTCCTCGTTGAAGGAGATGCTCACCATAGGGATGGTGTCATGTGGATCATTTGCAACTATATGATTGATGCATCTATGCGATGGTCACATGTATTTTGTTGTCAACTTACAAATTGGGTTTTGTAAGGTTGTTTGCTCGAATTGTTAAAATTAAGAGCACAGTTCCAAACTATGAAATTATATTGATAATGCTGGTTGATTTAGCAGAAATTGTATGCGTCTAATTATAGCTAAATCATGGTTATGAGAACAAAACTCCCAAATAAGATTTGGTATGAGATAATTTTATTTAACATGTAGCAACACATGTATGCATCAAACCAACAAGGTTTCCCCATTAAAATTGGTTCAGGGTCAGGAACCATATAATTTTCATCTAAAATGTTGAATGTGCGGTTATGATTTTATTTTCTCCACCACGCACAAAGATGAACTTCCAAATAAGGTTGGAATGAATGTTAGATTTTCTAATATTAGGGGGAGAGATGATTGATGGCTGAAAATTATGTGTGAGATTAATTATGAATTATCTAGATCTTCGTTAAATAAATATGTGAACTTAAAGTTCAAAGGATAATTCAGTTGCATAATGTTGCAAATCAGTTGGCAAATGAATGCACTAACCCTATGATATAATTCAGCTGCAAATGCTCCAATGTGAAGTCCTTGAAGGACGGAGTATATAATACGCCGGAAGCCTAATAAACCAATCGATTCCAAATATAAAATTCCTTGAAGAAGGAAGGAGCAAATGATCAATATGGTCATGATAATGAGGCAAATGCTATAAAAGTGCACATTGACATAACACTTCATAAAATCTTGAAAAAGGTTCAGGTACCTGAAATAATGAAAAATGAAGAGATCCCGATAAGTTATGTCTTGTTGAAATCGATATCAAATAACCGTCGACGGTATCTTTGATATGAGGTAGCGCTCAATGATATAAATTGTGACGAGGATCTTGAATTCAAATCTGTCATACAGTGTGGACAGATAAATGGTTGGCCAAGTAAAATGCACAATTCAAGTATATTTTGTTTCACTTAGAAAAGTGACATTTTGGACTGGTAGTCCATAAATGAAGGTATAATGTCAGTGGGGTACATATAAATTATTATGCGATAGTATAACCGTAAGATATCAAATACGGTTTGTGCCTTGGGGCATAAAGGTTTATCGCAAAAATCCTGACATTATTGGAGATGTTTTCCCCTTTGGTGGATGCAATGAGGTCTGTTTTGATCTGACAACATATGAAAAACTTGAATGCATGTAATGAATAATTGTAATGTCTAGCTAGACAATGAAGGATATATGAAAATCCTTGAAACAATCGAGGTGTCTGAAGCATATAAGAGTTTGAAAGAGACTTTTTCAATAAAGCTTCAAGAATCCTTATATGGATTGAAATAGTCAAGGAAGAAAAAGGGTGTAAAAGAATGACCCTAATTGTCCTTGTATTTTTATGAAAAAAGTTTTGGTAAGACAGAATTTGTCTTAACCTACAGATTGATAATTTGACAAATGAAATATTTGTCTAACAGTGCACATACACTGAAAAGTTTTGATGCAATTTTATATGGATAAATTGTATTCATTGAGTACCCCAATGATTATGAGATCACTTGACATAAATGATGATTCAGTTTGATCTCAAAAGAAGGATGAAGAGTTTCTTGGTGATGAAAATCTATCTAGGTGCAATCAGGGCACTAGTGCATCTTACTAACAATATTTGACCAGATATTTGTTTTGCAGTAAATTTACTGGCAAGATTCAGTTTCTCTCCGATAAAAGGACATTGAAATGGTGTTGAGCACATGATTGAATATCCTCGAAGGACCATAGTTATGGGTTTATTCTATTCCGAGGAATCCAAGAAAAAATTGATTGGTTACGCAGATGCAGAATATTTATCTGATCCGCATAAAGCTCTATCTCAAGCACGGAATGTGTTTGCATGTGGAGGCACAATAATATCCTGGCGATCAATGAATCAAATGTTGCTATGCAGAAATACAAGTCCTCCATGAAGCAAGTCGAAAGTGTGTTTGGTTGAGATAAATGACACACCATATTCAAGAAATGTGTGGTTTTTCTTTGAAAAAGAATATACCAACCACAATGTACGAAGATTGGAGACATCATCACAAGAAATTAAGTGATGTTTTAATCAGGGGGAGTTTAATACGCGTTGCACTATTTTTCCCTTGACCGAGGTTTTTTTTCCCACTGGGCAACAAATAGTGCGTATCAAAAGATATGTGTACTCTTTTTCCTTCACTAGAATTTTTTCCCACAGGGTTTTTCCTAGTAAGGTTTTAACGAGGCACATTATCTATGGACATCCAAGGGGGAGTGTTATAAATCCATTGAATAGTGGATGACCATTTGGTTTATTCATGAACTACTAAATTTATGTATGTGTATTCCCTAGATGATATGAACCCCCCTTTTGGATAAAAATGTAGATAACTATGTATCTACTAGTTAAATGACTTTTGGGAGTAATATCTCAACACTATAAATAGAGATATCACTCACCATTTGATATATGCTTGAATAAGAAGAAAGTCTTATCTTCCATCTTACTTCTCTTGTCTTCATCTCTTTATATTTATATTGTCATGAGCTTGATTTTATAACAAAACTTAAGTTTATTTAAAAAATGGTCTCAAAGCTTAAGTTATTATGGAATGGAGGGAGTAATAACATATAAAAATCAATAAACAATCACTAATTACCCTGATTACTAACAGTGCTCACAACCCTTGATCATACCCATGATCTCTAGTATCTAGATTGGGTTGTTTCCACCGTAAAATCTATAAATAAGCTCTTCTCCATCAATATTGACCCATTATATTGTGTTCTGTGGATCAAAATATGAATTTGGAAGTTAAAAGCTAATCTTTAACATAAAAAATGGTGGGAAAAAGTTAGAGCCGCCTGGGGGTCGTTCCTTAGCTCTAAAGTCAAAAAGTGCTAAAATAAGGTTGTTAGGGGTTTTATTAACGATTTAATTCACGTCTTTCCTGCTACAACGACACTCATCCTACTGTAGCGGCGGTGCCAGAGCAGCCCAAACTCCCTCCACATCAACATTTCCAAAATAGTGAGCTCTCGACAAAATCTATGATTTTAAGTCCCATCTCGTCCATCACAGTGGCCACTATCCCTCTACAGCGGAAAGGACCCTTCCAGAGGTAGTCTCGGTAAGGACCGGTAGGTTCCAGGTTCAGGACAGGTAACGGGACGGAAAACGGACTTTACCATTTAATACTGCTTCGATATATCTCAATTACGGTCCTGGTCTGTCCCAGTTCGATCGAGGAACTCTCCGTTGAGAGCCATTGGGTAACGGGCAGTGGGCCCACCAACTACTCTTTTAGCCCATTTACTCCACCTCACACCCCCTACCCCCCAAACTTTTTTAATACCCCAAAGTTTTAAAAACTATATTTTCACCCTTTTTTATTACCTATAAATACTCCAAAACTTTCATTCTTTTCAGTCACAGTTTATCATCTTCTATTCTCTCACTCTCTACTCTCTACTCTCTAATCTCTTATTCTTGTTGACATTACGAATTTGGTCTTTGGAAATTGGATTTGGAGCTTCAAAATTCAAATTTCAACTTTCCATTTTTGGATTTCGATCATACAGGTCTACTTTTGTAAGTAGACGTTCGGTACATTAGTTTTAACTTCCATCTCATTTTTTTCATTTAGTTATTTATTTATTTGCAACAATTCTTTATTTATTTGTGAGTAGTTATTTGTTAATTTGATTGCATACATTTTCATATAATATATAATTTAGTAATTTACTCACTTTTAATATTTGAATATGAGTTCCAGTAAAAAGGTTGTTGAAAAAGGTAAAAAAAAAAAAAGCATAGTTGAGACGGTTAAAAATATGACAAACTTTATATCCACCAATAATTAAAAAAACCAGTATGTTCTTCTAAATCTAAAACTAAAAATTCTAGTATAGTAAGAATGAATGCGGATTATTATACACATGTTAATGATACTATTTTTTATACTAATAGTAATTTTGGATTAGATTTTTATCATGAACATTTACAAAGAAGGTTTGATAATTTTTATGAGGAATTACCTAAAGATGATGAACATCATAATGTTGATGATTATATTGATACACCTAATTTTGATTATGATGATGATGAAACTGAGCCACCTACGACTATTCGTACTCCTAGTCCCTCTCCCAGTCCGGCTTTCTTTTGTTGTCCTACTCTTGTTCCTCCCATACATCCTAGGCCTATTATAGAACGTGCTAAAAATCAGTTGTGTGGCAATCTATGACACAAAATGAAGATAAAACAAAAGTTATTTCTAATAAATGTAGACATAGATTGAATCATAAAATTATAGGAGAAAAAAGGTGGGACAGGACATTTGAGTAATCATTTAATGACATGTAGTAAAAATTAATTTTTGCATGCTAAAGCAGTAGTCGAAGATGAAAAGAATGGTACCCCCTTCCTGAAATTGTAGGAGTAGACGACTCTAGCATGGTCCAAACACAATTAAATCATTCTAATGGTTTTGGCTCTAGTTTACCACGGTCATATATTAGAGATAAAGATCTTGAAGAATTATCTAAAATGATTGTTGTTATGGATTTGCCATTTAGTTTTGCTGAAAATCCCGGATTTATACATTATATTAAAATTGTGTATAATCCACATTTTAAAGGTTTTGCTAGAAATACAATTAAAAAGGGTGTATTTGATAATCAAGCTCAACATTTTCAATATCATCGTTGTTCATTTTATTATAATAATTACAAAATAACTATTATTTCTGATATGGGTCATAGTGTAAATAGTAATGATTATTTGACTGTTACTGCACATTGGATTGATAAAAATTGGAGTATGTAGAAAAGAATTTTAGGTTATAAATGTTGTCAAATGCAAAAAAACGGTTTGGAATGCTCATAATTTAGGTATGTCATATCGACTTGATGATAGTGACTGGAATGAAATACATGAACTCATAGATTTCTTAAAAGTTTTTTATTTAACTATAAAAAAAAATATCTACATTTTATTATCCAACTATTTCCTCTGTTTACCTGATATTTGTTTGATTTCTTCTAAATTTTATAAATTTAAAAATAAACCAAGATTTGAACAATCTATTAGCAAAATGATTGAAAAATTTTAAAAATATTTTATTGCTATACCTCAAGTTTATTTAACCGCTTGTTTATTAAACCCTCATTACAAAGATGTAGGTACATCTAAGGCGGTTGATAAAATGTATTTTAACTTGGATATTATACTGAAAAAGATGAAATACCCAGTTGTCAAGAATTTAAAGATAGTATAAAATTGAAGCTAGAAAATTGTATAACTTATATAATTCTAATATAAATGTATCAAGTAATCAAGAACCTCAAAGTTCTAGGAGTAGACTTAATGAAGATGATATTGATGGTTATTTAGATTCTTATCTTAAACTTTCTCACAACAATAGAAATAATTTTGATGCACATGTTAATCAAAATATAGAACCTACTGAATGTGTTCTATAATGGTGGAGAAATTGCGGCAAAGGTTTCCAAAATTTCAACCGATGACTCGAGATGTATTAGCTATTCAAGCATCTTTAGTAGCTTCGGAAGGTGTTTTTAGTGCAACAATGTTTCAAACTGGAGAGCATTGGCATTCATTAGTAGCAGATAGCTTGAAGATATCGATATTATATAGATATTGGATTAATGCTGAGAGAAGACATTTGGGTAGTGAACCACTACCGACCAAATTTTAAAATGATGTTGATGAAATAATGCATGATTATAGTGACAACGGCATCGAAGCAATGGAGGATTTATCTATTCAATGAACTCCCGATCATGTTACTAGAAAAATATTAAATGATTTAAGAAAAGATCTCTATAGTAGCACGAACTATTAAATTTGAATGTGTAATTGTGTATTAGTATGAGTATGATAATTTGAGGTCTAATTCAAACAGAACCCTTACTAGAAGGTGGCTGTGTAGATTCGATCTTTTAATACTCTACTAATATTTTTGTAGATCAAATTGTATTATCAAATTAATATTATTAAAAGTCTAGGTTGTTTGCCTTAATTTTTTTTATTATTTTCTTAAATTTAATTTTTATTATTGTGAAATTTAAACTTTTATTGTTTTTAAAGTTTGAAATTTAAACTTTTATAAGTTTTAATTTTAAATTTACAAACTTTTAAAGTTTGAAATTAAAATTTTCAAACTTTTAAAGTGAAAATTTTAAACTAGAAATATAAAATTTTAAATTTACATTTAAAATAATATTTAAATTGTATATTTATAATTTAAAAGTTTTAATTTTACAAACTTTAAACTTAAACTTTTACACACTTTAAACTTTAAAGTTTTATAAACTTTCAAACTTTTAACTTTAAAAGTTTGAAAAGTATAAATAATTAAAATTAAAAGTTTGAAAAGTATAAAATTTTAAATTTAAAATAATAAAAGTTTAAATAATTAATTGACTATAAAAAAAATTGAAAAAAAATTGCAGTTTTCCCAGAATCCGGTCCGTCCGGTTCCATACTGGTTCGCTAGAGGACCGGGACGGGTACTACCATTCCTATCCGGAACTACCAGTACCGGTCCGTCCCGTTTCCGGTACGGTTCCAAGTGGTGATTCCCGATTCCATGTCAGTTTCGGTTAATCCCAGTCCGGTAGTCCCGTTACCGATTCTGCTGCCACCCTTAGGCAATGGTGATAATGAGGCAATGGTGTTTATCAACTTAAAAATGGAAACATTTTGGGTTTATTCTTGGAGATATTTTATCTATGAAATTGTTCTTTAAAAAAATGTATAATAAAAAATTTTCACATTTGTTGGATGAATCGGGACCAAAAGTGTATTATTAGAATATTTAGAGTATGTCTCCTATGTTTTGGAAGAATAATTGACATAGTTATTATTTGTCTTAAGGATAATTTTTTTTAAAATTTGTGTCTAAATGTTCCAATAAGTTTTGATACTGACTAGTTTTCCAAATCTCCCAAGAAAGTAAATAAGTAAATTAATCAATGGCTATGAAAATGAAGACGACCCTCTTATGTATTTTCGTTAAAAATTCTTAAGCGCTTACTTAAATAGGCTTCAATATTATCTTCTTGATGTTTATTTTTTCTAAAAAAAAAAAGATTGAACCTAATGGCATGTTGCCATAAGTTAATTTTTATTCGAATATATTTTATTAAAAGCAATCCCAAGAGAGAGATTAATATCACATTCTTCCTCCTCGCGCTTTCTGATATTATCCAAAATTCACAAGGACATTAGGGAATGCTAGAATTAAAATATTATTGTAAATCTTACGAAAAATACATTATAACAAACATTTCAAAGAAGTCTTCAAAGCTTGAGCATGTCAATCCTTACAAAATATTGAACTTAATAAGTCTCCTTAGCTAAAGTTTTCCTAATTACACATTATAGCTATAGTTTTGATTTGTAGGAGTATTTCCGTTTGTATAATTCGCCTGGCGATATACAAATAGGGTAAGTATATAGAAACTGTGTATTTATGTATTTAAAATTTTTTTTAGAACATATACGAATCAAATATATCAACATGATAATTATATACAAGCTAGGATAAGCATATATAAATTTTGGAATCATACAATTAGAAATATCTTTTAATTTTACAATGTGAAACCGAATTATACAAATTCAAAATTTATACCGTTCGGAGTCGAATTATATAAATTTTTTATGTGGGCCACATGATTATGATTGTAAGTTAGCTGTGAATGGTAATTTAATTAAATTGTCGATATGTTAACAAATTAACTAGTATATATTTTCGTATTCACATAATTTTTCCAAAAATATATCACCTAGTATAGATTTATCCTCCGAATTCAACAAACACTTCTAGTATATAATTAAGAATTAGAAAGTGACAAAAATTCTTTTAAACTCAAACCCAACAAAATAAAATATATGATGACATATCTTTCTAAGAGATATATTCTTCTACTTCTCATGTTGCAAAATAAGACTAGATTTACAACGGATAAAACTACAACGCTAATAAGAAAATCATTGACAAGAATGTCACTAAATTAATGGCCAAACCATTTGTCACTCTAAATGATGAGAAATAGAAAAAAGTCATTAATAGACATTCAATGGTTGATCCATGCTCCTGCAACGTCTATAAATTATTAGGAATGAAGAGGTTAAATAATAAATAATAACATGATAAATGTCTTTGACTAAGCTCTAACGGTAATAAGAAAATATTTGACAAGAATTAGTGTAATTTATTCATTGGTCAATCTATTTGTCACTCTAAATGATGAAAATTAGACAAAGATACTAATAGATATTCAATGGTTGAAACATTTCCCTCTATCTTTTATAAATTACATTAGCAATGAAGTGGTCAAACAATAATTCAAAGACATGATAAATGTCTATTAACTATAACAAGTATATTTAAAGTCATTAATGAGATATCAATGAATTAATTTATCAATACTTATTTTTGAGATACTTAAATATTTTTTTTAAAAAGCTATAGACATTAAATCCTACACCTAATAGAAACTTTAAATAGATCCTATAAGACACCTAAAGTGAGCACCCCCTACACTTTTTAGTTTTTCTAGAAAAGATAACAAATGTTAACTAGAGAAAGAGGAAAAACTCTTCCTTCACAAAAACAACACCTTTGATAAAACAGCATGACCATCATCGAAATCACCTTGAACACCCTTCTTCACCTAAATCCCCTTAGCTTTAACGAAAACACACGATTTTACCTCTCTAATATGAACCGTTACCACATGTGGCATAGAATCTTCTCCAACTGTATGTTCAAACAATTCATCTTCATAGATCAAAAAGCAAACACTTGACAACACGAAAAAGACATTAGATAAAACAAACTAAAGAAAGCAAAACCTAATATTGGGGAGCCATGAACTGACCTGACAAAAACATCCACTATTTAGGTTTTGTTTTCTATTAAAAAAAATTCTTAATGTCTTTTTTCTGATATTGAGGTGTTTTGTGTTTGGTATGTGAATTGTTTACAAATACAACTGAGAAGATTTTATACTATATTTGGTTAATGTTTATTGGTTAAGAGTTTCATTTTGTTTCTTTATCTTATTAACTTTGGAGCTTTAGTCAAAGGCATTTATCAAGTCATTAATTATTATTTGTCCTCGTCATTTCTAATAATTCATAGACGACGTATGAAAATGTTTCAACCATATGTCTATTAATGGCTTTTTTCGGTTTCTCATCATTTAGAGTGACAAATGATTTGACCATTAAATTAATTACATTAACTCTAGTCAATGATTTTCTTAGCGTTGTTGGTATTATCCGTTGTAAAATTAGAGCCCGTTTGGATGGGCTTAAAAAATAACTTTTAAAAAGTACTTTTAAAAGTGCTGAATCTTATTTTTAAAATAAGTTGTTATGTGTTTGGATAAAAATGTTTCTTTGAAAAAAAAGTTGTTGATGTATTTGGCAAATAAGTGCTGGTAAACACTTTTTTTAATCAAAATGTCTGAAAACCCTTAAAACTGTTAACATGATAAAAAGTTGATTAATTTAAGGTTTTTATACTTAAAAAATTAAAAAAAAAACTAATTTATATTTTACATCAATAAGTAATAATATTTCCTATTATTCACATATTTCTTTATCATCAAAATTTTTTATAATTATAATTAATAATAATAAAAATAAAAATAAAAAATAATAATAACGATTATAATAATAATAATGATGATAAAAATAATAATAATATTAATAGTAATTATTATATAATAATAAAAAAAATAATAGTAAAAATAAAAATAATAATTATAATAATTATAATAAAAAATAATAATAATAATAATAGTAAAAATAAAAATAATAATTATAATAAAAATAATAATAATAATAAATAATAAATAATAATAAATAATAAATAATAATAATAAATAATAATAATAATAATAATAATAATAATAATAATAATAAAAAAAATAATAATAAAATAACAATAAAATAATAATAATAATATAATAATAATAATAATAATAAAAATAATAGTAAAAATAATAATAATAAAAGAATTAAGGGCAAAAAGGCAATATACTTGGTCAACAGAAAATGAATTTTAAGTTGAAAAAAAAAAGCACCCCTACCTAGCTTTTAGCTTTTGGCATAAAATAAGTTATTTTTTACTTGAAATAAGTCACTTTAACAATTGTCAAACACTCTAATAAGTCAAAAATTGACTTTTAAGTCAGTTTGGCCAGTTTTTAAGCTCATCCAAACAGGCTCTTAGTCTTCTTTTGCAACATGAGAATTAGAAGAATATATCTGGTAGAGAAATTTGTCATCATATATTTTATTGTGTTGGGTTTGAGTTTAAAAAATCTCTGTCATTTTCTAATTCTTAGTTATATACTAGCAGTGTTTGTTGAATTCGGAGGATAAGCCTATACCAGGTAAAATATTTTTGAAAAAATTATGTGAATAAGAAAATATATACTAGTTTATTTGTTAACATAGTGACAATTTAATTAAATTACCATTCACAAGTAACTTACAATCATAATCATGTGGCCCACATAAAAAATATAATCCGACTCCAAACGGTATAAATTTTTAATTTGTATAAGTCGGTTCTAGATTGTAAAAATAAAAAATATTTCTAATTGTATGATTCCAAAATTTATATATGCTTATCCTAGCTTGTATATAATTATCCTGTTGATACTTTTGATTCGTATAAGTTATGAAGAATTTTTAAATACATAAATACACAGTTTCTATATACTTACCCTATTTGTATATTGCCAAGCGAATTATACAAATACAAATACTCATACAAATCGAAACTATAGTTATAATGTGTAATTAGGAAAACTTTAGCTAAGGAGAATTATTAAGTTCAATATTTTGTAAGGATTGACATGCTCAAGCTTTGAAACTTCTTTGAAATGTTTGTTATAATGTATTTTTCGCAAGATTTACAATAATATTTTAATTCTAGTATACCCTAAATGTCCTTATGAATTTTGGATAAGATCAGAAAGTGCGAGGAGAAAGAATGTGATATTAAATTCTCTCTTGGGATTGATTTTAATAAAATATATTCGAATAAAATTTAACATATGGCAACATGCCATTATGTTCACTCTTTTTTAAAAAAATAAAACCAAAAAGATAATATTGAAGCCTATTACAGGTAAGCACTTAAGTATCTCTTACCAAAAATACATAAGAGGGTCGTCTTCATTTTCATCGCCATTGATTGATTTAGGTATTTACTTTCTTGGGAGAGTTGGAAACCTAGTCAGTCTCAAAACTTATTGGAACATTTAGACACAAATTTGAAAAGTTTTATCCTATAGACACAAATAATAACTACGTCAATTATTCTTCCAAAACATTGGAGACATACTCTCAATATTTTAATAATACACTTTTCATCCCCATTCATCCAACAAATGTGAAATTTTTTAATTATTCATTTATTTAAAAAAACAATTTCATAGATAAAAGCTCTCCAAGAATAAACTAAAATGCTCCCATTTTGAAGCTGAAAAACACCATTGCCTCATTATCACCATTGCCTCATCACCTTATAGAAGACTGAAATAAACATCATTGCCTCAAAGGATGATTTAAACTCCTAGCCTAAAGGTTTAAAATGTCACAATAATAAAAAAAAATAAAGAATTGATATCTCAGCTATAATTCATATTTGAAAAGAAACAAAAATTAAAACTCTTAACGAAGAAACATTAACCACATGTGACAAAAAGTCTCCTCTGCTGTATGTGCAAACAATTCACCTTCACATACCAAAAAGAAAACACCTCAACGTCAAGAAAAAGGCATTAGGGAAAACAAATTAAAGCAAACAAAACCTAGATATTGAATATTTTTATCTGGTCATTTCAGATCTATCCAATATTTTATTTTTCTTACTTTTGTTTGTTTTACCTAATGTCTTTTTCCTATTGTCTAGTGTTCTCTTTTTGATCTATAAAGGTGAACTATTTGCACATACAACTGGAGGAGATTTATACCATATGCAGTAATTATTCATATTAGATAGGTAGCATCATGTGTTTTCGCTAGAGCTAAGGGGCTTTGGTCGAAGAAGGTGGTTCAAGGTGATTTCAGATGCTAGTCATTGTGTTTGGTCAGTAGTGCTGTATTGGGAAAGGAAGAGTTTTTCCTCTTTCAGTAGTTAACGCTTGTTATCTTTTCTAGAAAAAATGACAAAATGTTAGAGTTGCTCACTCTAGGTGTCTTATAGAATCTATTTGTCGTTTCTATTAGGTGTAGAGTTTAATGTTTGTATTTATTAAAAAAATTATTCTAGTATCTCAAAAAGAAACATTAATTATATTATTGTCTAATTCATTCATTTATATCTTGTTAATGACTTTTAATGTATCTATTATAGTTATAAGACATTTATCATGTCTTTAGTTATTCTTTGACAACTTCATTGCTAATCTAATTTATAGACGTTGAAGGGAACTGTTTCAACCATTGAATGTCTATTACTGTTTTTGTCGATTTCCATCATTTATAGTTGAAAATGATTTGACCTCCGAATAAATTACATTAATCCTTTCCATACATTTTTTTTATTATCGTGGCTTTAGTCTTGTTTGTTTTTTCCTATAAATCTTTAGTCATATAATCTATATTTCTATTGTTTTGGGTTTGATTTAAAAAGAATTTTTATTAGTCTCTAGNTGTTTTATTTGGTATCTTATATAACAATATGAAGCTTATATAATATTTTATATGTATTATGCCATGTAAAATTTATATATATTTAATTTTATACAAGTTTAAGTATCTTTTGTATAAGATATAAATATGAAATAAGACCGAGTTAACATGTAATATTGATAGAAAAATTACTTAAATATACAATTTATTTTATTATATTTTTATTAAAATTCCATACCATTTTAAAAAAATGACAAAAATCTCTACTTTACGTGATGTATCGGTCGGATACATCACCTTACGCAATGTATCGATAGGATACATCACTTTATCCGATGTTACCAGTCAGATACATCGACTTTGCGTGATATATCAGTCGGCTACATCACTTTACGCGGTGTACCAATCAAATACATCACTTTACGCGATGTATCAGTCATATATATATATATATATATATATATCACTTTTAATATTTCTCAATCACATATTACCCTTGTCTTAGCCTTTCCCAAAATAATATAATTTCTATATTACTTTTTTACCTCAGTCACTAGCCTTGTCATTAATATTTCTCATATATTTATATAAAAAATAGTTATAAGGATAATCATCACACTTACTATAAACAAATAACATTATTATTTCACACCATCTCTACTCAACTCAATAACAGTTAATTATCAGGAGTGTTCTAATCATAATAACTTGTATCACTTCGTACCATGACATTCCCCTGGTCTAAAATAACTCAATACAATGATATTTTGATTAGCCACAAAATCTCATTCATTTATAATAATAGAGACATACATTCTTAGATCATACACACACAATCAAGGAAATTACCATATGTTATATATTTATGCATGTATGTTTGTATGTATGTATATATAAATAGCATATATCACAATCGTTATAATAATAATTTATTCTTAAAATAAATGCTTTGAGAATTAAAATCCACTATTTCTATCCTTATTGACGATCAATCACATTACCCTAGGGTCATTCAATGGTCATTATTAATTCTTTAATACTCACGCTATCTAAATTAATGGAGTTGCTACTCCAGCTATATCCCTCTTAACTAAGTAAATTTTATGATAAAGGTCTCATATTTATTAATTTCAAGGGATTAATTGATGCAGAAGTTGATGGAGAAACTTACTTCAGTGAAAAATTTTCATGAGAGACTTAAATTAAGATCCATCAAAACATACTTAAACACTGCCGACACTTTGGCATAGCGACCCTGATTCGCTATTCGCAATGCAAACTTGGCTAAGGCAAACCACTCATTGCTATGGTGAAATAAGTTTTCAACACTCACACTTTTTGCTAAACACTTATAACTTTCTTCTTTAGACTCAGATTAATGAATAGTCGGTGGTGTTGGAAAGAAAACTGGAAGACCTTGTATTTGATAGGTTTGTGAATACATAACTCTTTAATAGGAGAGGTTTGCGTTTGATGTTGACCCAAGTAAAAATTTATATTGAAACTCAATCGCTAATGTCACTTTGAACCCAACTTCGTTCTAGGATTCCGTATGACTTTAGTGCGTATCTAATCCACTCACACACTCAAAAATTGAACTTAACACATACAAATAATTAAATTTCATCGGATTTAGATCTATCTATACATATAGGGTGGTTTTAAATCTTAGCCTAAAAGTTTGAGATGTCACAATAAACAAAGTAATTGCTCTCTCAACTATAATTCATACTTGAAAAGAAACAAAAAATTATCACTCTTAACTAATAAACATTAAACCCGTGTGAAAAAATATCTCCTCAATTGTATGTGTAAACTGTCACATCCAGGTTTACCCCCTAGACGTAACCGGCGTCGTCGTCCTTTTGAAGGACTAAGACTAGCATCTTAGTTTCATGTCATTACAATCATATGTTGAAAAATGCGGAAAAGTTTAAAACTTTCATTATCACTACTTCGAGGTTTACATAGACCTCTACATAGACATAAACCTACTCGCGAGCTCCGCTCGACGGGTGTCGTCATCGAGAAGCGGAGGGTGGTATATATTTATATCGAGTATACATAGATCCTTCGTATAGGAAGGTTACATAGCTTTCTACTTTTATTGCACATACATATATAAAAATATAGAATTAGTCTCAACGATTGTCTCATCTCATACCATCTAAACGAATATCACAATATGGGCATAGCCCTTACATCAATTCAACAGACCATGTATAGGTCATACGAAAGTACAATAATCAATTAAAAGGAAAGGAATGATAGAGTCAATAAACTCATAAAAAAATCCAAAGCTAAAGGATGGCATTGCCCTCGAGAGTTGAGGACCTACCCAACTTGGATGAAAGGAAGAATCCAAGCCTTCAACAATGTCGCCTTCCAAACTCTTCAACGACCGGAACCTTAAATGTTTGGGAAAAAGGGAAGAAAATGGGGTTAGTACTCCACCTGTACTAAGTATGAGATCTTATGCACATACACAAGCAAAACATGCTAAAAGGGACTTTTTAGTCAAAACATATCATTTTACCCCTTTAGGAACTTAATGCAAAGTCAAGTAAGTCATATCAATCAACCAACATGCTTACTATCTCAACAAGTAATACTTATTCCAACATACTTGAAACCATGATTTACCACAACCCTAACATCAAGGAATAATATCACAAGAATGAACAAGAGTTTAACTTATCATAATAAGCAAGACAACTACTCACAAGTCCTTATCAAGTCAACAAGTGCAATGACCAAGCAAAGCTCTATAACCTTACTCAATGAAGTATCCTCAACAAGAAAACATGACCAATGTCCAACTTTACTTATCATGGCATTTAGGTTTACATTTCATCATATACTAACATTATAACCCAAGGCATATTCATAAATGAACTAATCAACATATAGTATCAACAATGTGCCATGATCATCATATATACATTATATATTATCATAACATAAACATGTATAAGAACCTCCTCCTAAGACTCCCCTCAAGGCCAACTATTGAATGTCTAGGTAGAGTCCCAACCTTTTTGGGAACATCTTGCCCTAACCGACATAGACCACATGAGCTAGTGTGAAATCCGGTGTCATAAGACCCTACACCTAAAGAAGGCGGACTACTTGCCAAGGTAGTACCAAAATATGAAACATAGAAACTACGTGGATCCACTAGCTAGTAATCCTATGGGGACAACATAGTTCTAGAACTAGGAGATTTAGTAGGGACCCTCTTTATGCTCCATGCATTAAACTCTCCAATCTCAAGTGTAACATCGTGCTCCTACCTTCCCTATGTGGGAAAGGACACTCCTCTATCTAGTACACTCGGTGCTAAGCTAGAGTCCCTTTTTGAAATGTCATTAAGCATTTAATTATCAATCATAGCTTTAATATAGGTCATAGGGTCTACCCCTTGTATAATCATCACCATCAATAGCTCAATAAGAATTGTATGAGTATAAGTCCTTTCATCACAATTCATATAAGTGAGGTTAACACATTAGCATTTCATAACATATTAAGGCACATTGATAGTTTTCAAAATCCTTATATCACATACACCTTAATCAACCTCACAACATAGTCAAGACATTTCAATTCAACATCATGCCACCCTATAATCCTAGTATAAGGTATACTCCAATGTAATATCATGACTTAACAACAATTAATCACAATTGAAAGTAAAGATAGAGATTCTAAGACTTACCAAGTCTTCCTCATAGTATTTCATCAAGGTCTTACCATCAACCCATAACTCAACCCAACTTGGGGAGTAACATCATCACACAATGATAACCAATAGAATAACAAGCCCAATTGCATCTCTATAACACAATTCATCTTTAGATCACAACTTGAGACAAGATACATAAGCTAATTTCACATTACAATTCATAAACTAAACCACATCTCAAGAACTAGCATGATAGGCCTATAATTCATCTTAATTTAATCATAATAACACCATAGGATAGTAATCTAATCAACAACCAACTCAATTGAATGATCACAATATAATATAGGTCAATATCACTACCTAGGGTTAGGGATAGAGGATCATATTCATCAATTTAGACCAAACCATCAACAATTACCATAAACAAGTTGAATTGCATGTTAATATAATCAATATAACCCTAAGAATTCATTATCAACTCAATCCATAACTTCAATTTCGTAACTGAATGAAGCCCATAAGAAAACTCAACTTTTTGAAATCTATATTGAAGGAACCCTTTGAGGAAAGAGTCTCAAGGTGAATAGAACTCATACCTTAATGTTTGTCAACAATTTGATGGTGAATTCGTCTTTCCATCCCCCAAACCCTAGTCCTTGCTAGTCTTCAATGGTGAGTTCATGTAGAGAGAGAAATAAGAGAGAAGGAAGAGAGTTTATTTGAGAGTTATCTTTAGGTCAATGAGGGTTGAGGATATTTATATTGGGGCTTAATCAACTTAATTAGTCTCCCTTTAATCCCCAACTAACCCCTAAGCCACTTAATTAATTAAATGAAATCATTTAAAATTTGGCAGTGAAACTCGACCCTCATAGACAGGATCCCGATCGACGGGCCGTTTGTGAGTCGACGGACAACCCCCCTCCGTCCTGCACTCCATTGTCTTGGTCAGAGACTGTACAGGTATCAGGGCTTCCTCCAAATTGTCTAAGTGTGGGACGACAGTTGCATCGATGCCTCGTCGATCCACACATGGACCATAGTCTGCACCTCTTCACTCCGTCGATGAGTTCAGAGGTTGTACAGGTGAAGGGACCATCTCCACCAGCCTAAGTGTGGGATGAAGGTGGCATCGATGCCCCGTCGATCCACACCACGGGCCGTCTTCTGTCCCGTAGATGCACACTGCCAGGCAGTGTTGCATCAAACTTAGGGGTTCTCCTCAAGGGCCCTTAGTTGGTCCTTGGGGAGTCGTACCCAAACGTTTTAACCATGAAACAACTCCAACACCTATTAGCTACCTTTCCACTAATTTTCGTACATTTCTGACTCCTAAAAGTTAGTCAAAAAGGCTTAGGCACACTAACATCCTTTTGAACCAACTTTCTGGACGCTTTGGACGTTTTGGTTCTTAAAACTCCTAAATGACCTATATTCATTAAAAATGGACTTGGAAACAGCATTTAGACTTTATGAAAACTATGTTAGGCTTTACAATGTGTCTTGGATTTTCAAGGTGTTACATTATCCCCCCCCCCCCTATTAACATTCGTCCCCGAATGACACTTAAATTCTTTTGAAGGTTGGAATAGACTCAAGACTAGCAGCCCCACCAATCAACATAAATCATGTCATTTCAACAAGGCAAATATCAAAACTCATATTACCACACATAAGGCTCAAAACACTTTATCAAGAGGCATTTCCTTCTCACAACACTTATGAGCTTAACATACATTGCATGAGTCAATTAGCATAAAATTCAACTTAACAACATGCTACCTATCATTTCATGAAGACTACACCATATCAAAATGCACAACATAACTCAAAACAAGAAAAAATAAAATTTTAAGTTTTTTAAGAGCAATACTACAGTAACTTCACTTTAAGTTCTCTCAAAAATGCATAATATGCAAAACTTCACCCAAAAATCAAGATCAATTTCTAGTCATATTTATATTTTTAAAAAGAATGACTAACCTTAGTTCTCAAAAAGATGAGGGTAACGGGACTTCATATCGGCCTCGGCCTCCCATGTTGCACCCTCAACTAAATGATTTTTCCATAACACCTTTACGGAAACCACCTCTTTATTCCTCAACTACTTGACTTGCCTATCAAGAATTTGAACCAGAATTTCCTCATAAGAGATGTTATCCTTGACACCAAGACCCACAGTAGGAAGAATGGACTCGGGATCACCGATACACTTTTTCAACATAGAAACATGGAAAACCGGACAAATCGAAGCCAATTCACTAGGAAGTTTCAATTCATAGGCAACCGTACCAACCCTTTGCAAGATTTCATAGGGACCCACATAACTAGGACTTAATTTTCCTTTCTTGACAAATCTAACCACCCCTTTCATTGGTGAAATCTTCAAATACACCTTATCACCTCCTTCAAATTCCAAATCCCTTCTCCTATGATCGGCATAAGACTTTTGCCGACTATAGGCCATTTGCAACCGGTTCCTTATGATATGAACCTTTTCCAAAGTCTTATAAATCAACTCGGGACCAAGAAGCGATGGCTCACCCACTTCAAAACCATCCAATAGGATACCTACACCTCCTACCATACAAGGCTTCATAGGGAGCCATAGAAATGGATGAATGAAAACTATTGTTGTAGGCAAACTCCACCAAAGGTAAATGTCTATCCCAACTCCCTTTAAAATCAATAATTCACGCCCTAAGAATATCTTCAATGGTTTGTATCGTACGCTTTTCTTGACCATCCGTTTGGGGATGAAAAGCGGTGCTCAACTTCACCGTAGTACCTAACCTTTTTTGGTACGACCTCCAAAATCTAGATGTGAATTGTGCGCCCTGATCTGATATGATGATAACGGAATGCCATGGAGACACACAATCTCATCTAGTAAGATTCTTGCATAATTCTCTGACGAATATGAAGATTTGACGGGAATAAAGCGAGCGCACTTAGTCAATCGATCTACAACCACCCATATGGAATCATAGTACTTTTGGGTCCGAGGTAAACCTACTACAAAGTCCATATTGATGTCTTCCCACTTCCAAGTAGGAATTTGAATCTCTTGTAGTAAGTCACCCCAGTTTAGGTGGTCGGCCTTTACTTGTTGGCAATTCGGACACTTAACGACAAACTCCGCTATGTCCCTTTCCAGACCTTCCCACCAATATATCTCCCTTAGGTCATGGTACATTTTTGTCGACCTCGAATGAATTGAGTAGCGGGACCCATGTGCTTCTTCTAGAATCCGATCCCTCAACCCATCTACATCGGGAACACATAATCTCCCTTGATACCTTGACACACCATCTCCCCTAAGGAGAATGATTCATTCAACTTGCCGAGAACCGATTCTTTCAACTCCATTAAGTCTAAATCAAGGTGTTGTTTGGACTTCACCTCAACCACTAAAGATGACTCGGAGTTATGATGAACTATAGCACCCCCATCTGGAGAACTTTTTATCCTCACCCCCAACCTAGCCAACCTATGTACTTCCCTTGATAGGTCCTTTTTGGCTTCGTCAAGATGGGATACACTACCCATAGTCATTCGACTTAGGGCATCCGCAACTACATCAGACTTGTCGGGGTGATAAATGACACTCATATCATAATCTTTCAACAACTCTAGCCACCTTCTTTGTCGGAGATTCAACTCCTTTTGGGTAAACACATATTGGAGACTCTTATGATCGGTAAAAACATCAACATGAACCCCATACAAGTAATGCCTCCAAATTTTCAAAGCAAACACCACGGCTGCTAATTCAAGGTCATGAGTGGGATAGTTTCTCTCATGTACCTTTAGTTTCCTAGAGGCATAAGCTATTACCTTCCCGTGTAGCATAAGCACACACCACAAACCCACTCGCGATGCGTCACAATACACCAAAAAACCCTCTTGGGTTAACACTGAAGTGGAAGTGAGTCTATCTTTCAATAATTGGAAGCTCTTCTCACATGCCTCGACCATTCAAACTTTTTACACTTTTGGGTCAAAGTAGTCAAAGGAGACGCAATGGACGTGAAACCATCCACGAACCTCCGATAGTAACCCGCTAAACCCAAGAAACTCCTAATGTCAGTCGGAGTCAATGGTTTAGGCCAGTTTTTCACCGCTTCAGTTTTCCTTGGGTCTACCTCAACTCCCTCACTAGAGATGATGTGCCCAAGAAATGCCACTGACCTCAACCAAAACTCACACTTACTATATTTAGCATACAATTGATGTTCTTTAAGTGTTTGCAATACTACCCTCAAATGACCCATATGATCATCCTCATTCTTCGAATACACCAAGATATCGTTAATGAAGACAATGACAAATGAATCTAGGTAATTTCGAAATACTCTATTCATTAGGTCCATTATTGCCGCCGGAGCATTAGTGAGACCGAAAGACATGACCAAGAACTCATAATGCCCATACTAAGTCCGAAAGGCCGTCTTTGGTATATCCTCACATCTCACCCTAAGTTGATGATACCCCGACCTCAAGTCTATCTTTGAAAAGTAACTCGCCCCTTGGAGTTGGTCAAATAAGTCATCAATCCGAGGAAGAGGGTACTTATTCTTAATGGTAACCTTGTTGAGTTGGCGATAATCAATACACATTCTCAAGGACTCATCTTTCTTCTTCACAAACAAAACCAGAGCACCCCACGATGAAATACTAGGCCTTATAAAACCCTTATCTAGTAAATCCTTAAGTTGAGCCTTCAACCATTTCAACTCGGCCGGAGCGATCCGATAAGAGGAATTGATATGGGATTTGCATCTGATAGCAAATCAATGCCGAAGTCAATTTCCCGTTCGGGAGGAATACAGGGAAGGTCATTAGGGAAGACCTCCGGAAACTCACTCACTACGGGTACTGACTCGATGGGAGGAACTTCGGAGTCTAGATCTTGGATTCTTACTTTATGATATAGATAACCTTTTGAGATCATTTTGCATGCTTTTAGACAAGAAATAATACGACCTCTAGGAATAGAATTTCCCCCCTTCCACTCAACAACGGTTCATTTGGGAAATTAAACCTCACCACTCTTTTCCTACAATTAATGGATGCAAAACATGCATGCAACCAATCCATACCCAATATAATATCAAAATCAAGCATATCGAGTTTTACAAGATCAACATAAGAAACTCTATTGGGCAACATTATAGGACAACTTCTATACACCCTTTTTGCAACAACCGCTTACCCATCGGAGTTTACACTATAAAAGGTTCATCCAAAATATCGGGTAAAATTTCAAACTTTTTAGCTACTAGAGGTGTAACAAATGATAAAATAGCGACGGGATCAAGTAAGGCATATACATCAAGAGAGAAAACTTTCAACATACCGGTAACCACATCGGGAGAGGTCTCTTGCTCACCCCTAGAGCGGAGAGCATATAAGAGGTTCTTCTTTGGAGCATCACTAGAACCACTTGCTTGAGATTGGCCACTACCTTTGTCTTGACTCTTCAAGTTTGAACAATCTCTCATCTTGTGACCACTTTTGCCACAACTAAAGCAATTATCTGTCCCCTTAAGGCAATCACCATAGTGTTTTTTACCACACTTTCCACAAGTTGGCTTCTCATTTGGTGAGTTAGTACCTTTTCCCTTCTTGAATTTAGGGTTAGATACCCTATCACCACTAGCTCTTGGGAATTTGGAAGGGACTGATTAGAAACCCGCTTCTTAAATTCAGGCTTGTCTTGTATCTTAAGCATATTCTTTGAAGAACCTCCATCAAATGACCTTGCTCTCTTAGCATCTCTACTTTCCCGCTTAGCCCTTGCCTCCTTAACCCTTCTTGCATAAACCATAAGACGGGAAATGTTCATGTTGTCATGTAGCATGCCCGATTGGCACTTCTCTTGTAATTCATCCGTCACCCCCGTCACAAAACGGCTCATTTGGTCTCTAGGATCGGAGACCAAAGAAGGAGCATATTTGGACAACTTAATGAATTTCAAAGAGTACTCATGGACACTCTTTCCTCCTTGGCGAAGATTGATGAACTCCGTCACTTTCTCCTCTTTCATCTCCCTAGGTAAGAATCGATCTAGAAAAGCCGCCTAAAAAATCTCCTAAGTCACCGGACCACCCCTCAACGACCTATTATCCCTCCATTGCACATACGAAGTTTGAGCCATATCCTTGAGTTGGTATGTGGACAACTCGGCCTTCTCACTTGAAGACACCCCCATAGCATATAGTTTTTTGTAGACCTCATCAATGAATTATTGAGGGTCTTCATCAACCTTAGACCCATAGAAAGTAGGAGGGTTTATTCGAGAGAAGTCCCTTAGACGGGAAGTCATAGTAGTGACTTGTTGATGAGGACGGGGAGCAATATCCTGATTGGCTTAGGTCGTCATAGTTTGGGCTTAAACCTTCGCGGCTTGTGCTTGATTCTTCATGGCTTGGGCCATTTGAGCAAGAATATCCCTCATCTCCGCCTCTGTCATAGGTCAAGGGTTAGCCGGGGCTTAATCAACATTAGCATTTTCCTCAAGTAGAGGAACTTGCTCATCATGAGAAGGAGCTCCCGCATTAGCAACGTTCTCCTCAAGTCTTCAAGCCATATTCCTTCGAGTGTTCATGCTTCCTATAAGCACAACAATAGGATTAGATGCAAAAGCACACCATAAGTTTACTCTATTGGCACCATATAAGATTTCCAAGAAAGAGAGTGATTCCTAAGCATCATATACGTTTCTACTTATAAGTGTGGCGCGCTTCACAATTATGAATACAAACCTACATATACATGGTAGAGAGAGAGACATAACTCAACGATATTCAATCTCATGCTCTGATACCAAGTATGTTACATCCAGGTTTACCCTCTAGACGTAATTGGCATCGTCGTCCTTTTGAAGGACTAAGACTAGCCTCTTAGTTTCATGTCATTACATTCAAAGGTTGAAAAATGCAGAAAAATTTAGAACTTTTATTATCACTACTTGGAGGTTTACATAGACCTCTACATACACATAATATATATTCATATCGAGTATACATAGACCCATCGTATAGGAAGGTTACATAGCCTTCTACTTTTATTGCACATATATATATAAAAATATAGAATTAGTCTCGATGATTGTCTCATCTCCTACCATCTAACGAATATCACAGTATGGGCATAGCCCTTACATCAATTAAATAAAACCATGTATAGGTCATACGGAAGTACAATATTCAATTAAAAAGGAAAGGAATGATAGAGTCAGTAAGCTCATAACAAAATCCAAAGCTAGAGGATGGCATTGACCTTGAGAGTTGAGGACTTACCCAACTTGGATGAAAGGAAGAATCCAGGCCTTCATCAATGTCGCCTTCCAAACTCTTTAACGACCGGAACCTAAAATGTTTGGGAAAAAGGGAAGAAAATAGGGTTAGTACTCCACATGTACTAAGTATGAGATCTTATGCACATACACAAGCAAAACATGCTAAAAGTGACTTTTTAGTCAAAACATGTCATTTTACCCCTTTAGGGACTTAATGCAAAGTCAAGTAAGTCATATCAATCAACCAACATGCTTACTATCTCAACAAGTAATACTTATCCCAACATACTTGAAACCATGATTTACCACAACCCTAACATCAAGCAATAATATCACAAGAATGAATAAGAGTTAAACATATCATAATAAGCAAGACAACTACTCACATGTCCTTATCAAGTCAACAAGTGCAATGACCAAGAAAAGCCCCATAACCTTACTCAATCAAGTATCCTCAACAAGAAAACATGATCAATGTCCAACTTTACTTATCATGGCATTTAGGTTTACATTTCATCATATACTAACATCATAACCCAAGGCATATTCATAAATGAACTAATCAACATATAGTATCAACAATGTGCCATGGTCATCATATATACATCATATATTATCATAACATAAACATATATAAGAACATCCTCCTAAGACTTCCCTCAAGGCTAACTAGTGCAATGTCTAGGTAGAGTCTCATACCCCTACCTAGACTAAGCTAGACCCCTATAGGTTATCCTTGTTAGAGTTCAATTCTTTAATTTATTTTAACTTTTTGGGAACATCTTGCCCTAACCGACATAGACCACATGAGCTAGTGTGGAATCCGGTGTCATAAGACCCTACACAAAAAGAAGGCGGACTACTTTCCAAGGAAGTACCAAAACTGAAACATAGAAACTACGTGCATTCATTAGCTAGTATTCCTATGGGGGCAACATAGTTCAAGAACTAGGAGATTTAGTAGGGACCCTCTTTATGCGCCATGCATTATAGTCTCCAATTGCAAGTGTAACATAGTGCTACCACCTTCCCTATGTGGGAAAGGACACTCCTCTATCTTGTGCACTCGGTGCTAAGCTAGAGTCCCTTTTTGAAATGTCTTTAAGCTTTAATTATCAATCATAACTTTAATTTAGGTCATAGGTTCAACCCCTTGTATAATAATCATGATCAATAGCTCAATAAGAATTGTATGAGTATAAGTCCTTTCATCACAATTCATATAAGTGAGGTTAACACATTAGCATTTCATAACATATTAAGGCACATTGATAGTTTTCACCATCCTTATAGCACATACACCTTAATCAACCTCACCACACAGTTAAGACATTTCAACTCAACATCATACCACCCTATAGTCCTAGTACAAGGCATACTCCAAATGTAATACCATGACTTAAAAACAATTAATCACAATTGAAGTAAAGATAGAGATTCTATAACTTACCAAGCCTTCCTCATAGTCTATCATCAAGGTCTTACCATCAACCATTAACTCAACCCAAATTGGGGAGTAACATCATTACACAATTATAACCAATAAAATAACAAGGCCAATTGCATCTCTATAACACAACTCATCTTTAGATCACAACATGAGACAAGGTACATAGGCTAATTTCACATTATAATTCATAACCTAAATCACATCTCAAGAACTAGCATGATAGGCCTATAATTCATCTTAATTTAATCATAATATCACCATAGGATAGTAATCTAATCAACAACCAACTCAATTGAATGATCACCATACAATATAGGTCAAGATCACTACCTAGGGTTAGGGATAGAGGATCATATTCTTCAATTTAGACCAAACCATCAACAATTACCATAAAAAGTTGAATTAAATGTTAATCTACTCAATATAACCCAATGAATTCATTAACAACTCAATCCATAACTTTAATTTCGTAATTGAATGAAACCCATAAGAAAACTCAACTTTTTGAAATCTATTTTGAAGGAATCCTTTGAGGAAAGAATCTCAAAGGTGAATAGAACCCATACCTTAAAGTTTCTCAACAATTTGATGAAGAATCCACCCTTTTTTCCAGCTCCCCAAACCCTAGTTCTTGCTAGCCTTCAATGGTGAGTTCATGTAGAGAGAAAAATAAGAGAGAAGGAAGAGAGTTTATGTTGAGAGTTGTCTTTAGGTTAATGAGGGTTGAGGGTATTTATATTGGGGATTAATCAAATTAATTATTCTCCATTTAATCCCCAACTAACCTCTAAACCACTTAATTAATTAAATGAAATCATTTAAAGTTTGCAACGAAACTTGACCCTCACAGACGAGACCCCAATCGACGAGCCGTCTGTGAGTCAACGGACAACCCCCTCCGTCCTGCACTCCGTCTTATTGGTCTGAGACTGTGCAGGCTAGGGATTCCTCCAAGTTGTCTAAGTGGAGGACGACGGTGGCATCAACGCCCCATCGATCCACACATGGACCGTAGCCTGCACCTCTGCACTTTGTCGATGAGTTCAGACGCTGTACAGGTGAAGGGACCTTCTCCACCAGCCTAAGTGTGGGACGATGGTGGCATCGACGCCCCATCGATCCACACACATGTCGTCTTCTGTCCCGTCGATGCACACTGCCAGGCAGTGTTGCATCAAACTACAGGGGTCCTCCTCAAGGGCCCTTAGTTTGTCCTTGGGGAGTCGTACCTGACGTTTCATCCATGAAATAACTCAAACACCTATTAGCTACCTTTTCACCAATTTTTGTACATTTCCAACTCCTAAAAGTTAGTCAAAAAGGCTAAGGCACACTAACATCCCTTTGAACCAACTTCCCGGATGTTTTGGACGTTTTGGTTCTTAAACCTCCTAAATGACCTATATTCATTAAAAATGAACTTGGAAATAGTGTTAAGACTTTATACACCTATGTTAGGCTTTACTATGTGTCTTCGATTTTCAAGGTGTTACATAAATAATTCACCTTAATTGACCATAAAGCAGGCACCTCAACGTCCGGAAAAAAGGCATTAGGAAAAACAAATTAATGCAAACAAAACCATGTATTGTATCTTTTTGTTTTGTCATTTCAGATCTCTCAAATATTCAGTTTTGTTTGCTTTTGTTTGTTTTACCTAATGCCTTTTTCCTATTGTCGAGTCTCTTTTTTTTAATTTAAGGCTCAAAATAATCAGATTTTTATTTATTAATCTCAGTTCTCTTTTCTCTCAAGCCCTAAGGATAAATCAAAGTAGAAGTCATTCAAGTTTTTCGATCTTTTTCAATATTCTTCTTCAGCATAAATCTTTCTCCAAATATTCCATTCTTTCCTACTCAAATTCTCTATACAATTATGAATCACAAATGAAAATCATAATTCTTGATCATAGATATTTCAAGAAACTAATTCAACAATCTCAAGAAAAGTTTTCTTAATTAATTACGTACAAGAACCTTGATCTTCCAGGTATATAAGGCTATCATAGTGTTGGACTAGTTATTCCTCACGCCCTAATCTACTTTCAAATCAATAAAAGAGTAATATGTGATTCTATCCCAAGATTTGAGTATTCTTGAGAAAAGTTGATTTTGAGTTTTTATTTCTTTGTCAAATTCTATTCCTAACTATTGAGGGGAAATCCAAAACATGACATAAGCTTGAAGTGGAACTGAAGAAACACTTACCTCGTCTTAACTCAACTCAGTTCAACATAAATTAGTGATAAAGATGCAATATAAACAAAAGTTTTTTAAATAGTATATAACAAATCAATGTATTGAAAAATACAATAATACTATATTTGTAAGTAAAAATACAAAATAACTATGTTTAGGAGATTCTCTAATCGACAATCATCACAATGAGCTATGTGATGATATAGCGTCTAGCCCACGCTGTCAGAACTATCTGATACTTTATTGTGGGTATAGATCTCATTAACTAAGTGGATCCACTAGTCTATGCTAAAAACCAATAAAAGAATCATCTAAAAAGTATGACTATTTTCTACTTACGTTGGCTGCATGGTTTATGGGGGATGTGAGTTGTTAGAAATCTCCCCATATCGGTGCTCAATACTATTCTTAAAATATAACTCAGCTCATTATATTTTAAATAAAAGATTCCTCTTCCTCAACTTTTAGATTATTACTCAAAAGTTTTCTCTAAAAAGAGATAATACTGAAAATTGTTCATGAACTCTTTGGAAATTAGTGTTTCCTCTCATCTTAAATGTAAAAACATTTGGTCTTTGGACTACTTAGTTCTCACATATCATTTTGAAGAAAATGAACTCATCTTCACTCTTCCTCAACTCAATACTCAAGTCTTTTAAAAATAAGTTTAAAACAATGGTAAAAAACTTCTTAAAATGACTCTAAGAACTCTCAAGACTTGACTCTTAACTCTACCTTCAATTTAGTTTAAGGATTCAAGGTTATGATTCATGTTTATGAATGATTTCTATATGTTTAGAAGTAGTTTAGAGTATTAGAATCAAAAGGGAGTAAAGGTACCCTTTGAAAGAACTCATGCGGACTAAACGACGGAGAATGGGTGGGGACAGGCGACCCTGGCACTAAGTGGTGCATGGAGCAAGGGCCCAGCCTACAAACCCACTTCTCTGACGCAATGGTGGGGCGCGCCACACCTTGACCAGATTCATCCGACGATTTTTCTTACTTGTTTTCTAACTCCAATTCGCCTAGGATCGAATGATTTATTTCCCTATCACTTAGATTTCAAATACCAAACAAAAGTACATAAGAATCCACTCAAAACAACTCCTAACCTCAAACGATTATCTCAAAAAATCCGCAAACCCATCCTAATTCAAGAACGGAAATAATACTTTAAGAAACAAATCATGAACTCAAATTTTTCAACTTCAAGAGTGAAACTTCGCTGAAAATAACATGATTGGCGTGTGGATGAACAGCCCAAAACGATGAAAACTCACATAACTATTAGGGGTTAAACCCTTGGCGAAACAACCTCCGATTCGCAGGAAAACTTGAAGAACACCTTGATTTTTCTCATTTTTTCCTCTTCTGGAACTTCTGTCAAAACCTAGAATAAATTAGGATTTGTAAAACTTAATGTAACATCTCGCAAATTGAGATAGTTAGGAAGAAGCTTAGAAGTTGAAATAGTAAGTTTTGGGAAGAATTAAAATTTTGAAATTTTCTTAAGTTAGGAAAAAATGAGTTTTTGTTTAAATTCAAACGATCATAACTTCTATATCAGGATGAGTTAGAGGTAGTTCTTGATATGGTTGTAAAGACCTTGGAGAGATCTTTCCAACACAGCAGTGTTTGCGCGATTTCAATTTCGTATGAGTGAGTTATGCCTTTCGGCAGTTAGGTTGTTGGTTTAAGGATAGTCCAATATGGATTTGGGAAGGGCATAGTTGTCTTTTCCTTATCAAATTATTGTATTTAGTTTCTAAGTAATAAATTGGGGTCTGAACTGATTTTATTCAGTTCATGTTTTTAGAAAACAAGGTAGGGTTTTGAGAGAAGAGAAAAAAAGATAAGAAAAGGAAGCAAGAACGTTCAAGATCGTCGAAGTTCGGCTAGTGGAATTCATCGGGGTGATCCCTAAAAAGGTATGTGAGATCTTTCTGTGTTGGGTTAGTTCATCCCCACACCAATTTGTTTAATTCAGCGAAGTATGAATAGATTGAATGATGAACATTGAAGTTCTTTAAGAACAATGGTAAATTCTTGTTGGTTGAAGTTGTGGTATGTTTCAGTTGATAGGATTCGTGTTTCTGGGTTGTTTTCGGGTCTAATATATTGGGTATTGAGGATTTTAGTGATCCATATATTTAAAATGACAAAAACTAAAAAAGAATTGAAATCTTATTATTTCGGAATGAAAGTAGCATATATTAAATAATATATCTTACTCCCTCCATCCACGACTAATTGTCATGGTCTCCTTTTTAGAGTCAAACTACAAGAACTTTGACCAACAATTTACAATGTATATTTTCATCATATTAATATGCAAAAAATTATAATTTATAGTATTTTTCATATAGTTTTTGAATATATAAATTTTTTAAAATATCGAATTAAGGTAATCTAATTTAACTTTAATTATTAATCAAATTGACTTCCAAAAAACACAACATGACAAATAAAAATGGACAGGGGGAGTATAAAATGTTAAATACACTAAAATATACGAATATTAGAGATTAAATTAATGGTCTTATATGATTTATAATATGTTAATTATAAGTATCATTTAATATAAATAATAATAAAATAATCAAAAGTGAAACAAAGAGTATGAATAATAGTTCTCCATATTTGGAGAACTACAATTCACCTATGTATAAACTGATAATAGAAAGTGAATTAGATAATGGTTGAAGAACTCATTCTCTATTTTGCATTCCAAATATAGAGAATAAAGACTAAGACCTCATTTGTTTTCATTAAGATTAAGAGGTCTGAATTTGAATATCCATCTTAATATTAAGATTTGCATTAAGATATGAGTGTTTTGATCTGAATACACATCTGAATATTTAGATATGGTCTCTAAATCTGAAAACTAAATAATTAATATAATCTGTTTTCAATATCTGAGTGTAAAAGTGCAATTGAACATTATATTAATAAAATATTATAGAATTTTCATTTCAATAAAATATATCACTTTTGATTAAAAAAAAAGTTTTAAAAGTTTTAATAATCATGACTTGGAGTACTATTTTTTCATTCAAAAACCTTGATAAACAACAATACACCAAAAATATTATTGCAACTAGTGTTCTTGACACACATCAATACAAGAAAATTATTAATATACTCCCTCGGTTTAAAAAAGAATGACCCTATTTCCTTTTTAGTTTGTTCCAAAAAGAATGATGACCCCTTTTCTTTTTTTGGCAACACTTGAACTTTAACTTTCCACGTGGCATGTTTAAGACTACAAGATTAAAGGGCATTTTGGTACATTTGATATAACTTTAATTTAGAAACACAAGATTAAAAAGTCTTTCTTTTTTTTTTCTTAAACTTCGTTCCAAGTCAAACTAGGTCATCCTTTTTGAAATGGAGGAAGTAAAAAAAACAATTGAAAGGATTTATGAAAGCTTACCTGTTGGAAACAAATTGGTGTTTGCTTGAGAAAAGTAAGAAAGAGAGTTTTCAGTTAGCAGAAAAGCTATGATTTATTATTTGATAACTTATCAAATGAGTCTGAATGTTGTTAAGAGTCTCCTACAGATCTGATTCGTACAGTCCTCTTCAGACCCATTGAAAGGTTATTTAAAAAATAAAATAAATAAACTTAATGGGGTGAATCTGAATCATTCAGATTCAGACATAAAAATTAAATGTACTTAATGGGCTGAATCTGAATGATTAAGATTCATACCTCCATTATTGCAAACAAATGAGGCCTAAAATAGAGGTGAGTTGTAGATGATCTAAGAAATTATTGTTAAATTTCACTATAACCAACGGTTGTCCAGTAAGAAAGGATACTTCACTAATCTTGTTCACCATAGGAGGTGACACGAGAAAGGTGTAAAGACCCAAAGAGTTGTTGACAATTATTGAAGATGTTAAAGTACTACCCCAAATCATTTCGATTAAGGTGTATACAACACTAGGCCAACGGTCCATTGCTGATTTTAAATCAAAAAAGTAACAAGATTCGGTCTTTTAAGTCTTAGATATGCAATGGGTTTTTGTTAAATTACGTCTTATACCTAACTCACACCCCAAAAGTTAGTTCAAAGGGGAAAGGATTGTATAAACTTATAAGGAGTCCACCCAATTTATTAACTAATAATGTGGAACTTTTGTCATTTTTTAATACCCTAATTCACGTCCAGTGTTTAGCGTATGGTGCATGAACAATTTTAATTTTTTTTGGGTCCCCAACGTCTTGTAATATAGGCGCTACTCTGATACCATGTTAAATTAGATCTTAGGTCTAACTCACACGGTCACACCTCAAAAGTTAGCTTAAAGGGAGGATGATTGGTCAAGCCTGGGTCAGCCCATCTCATTAACCACCAATGTGGAATTTTTGCTGGTTACTGACTTTGAGATATCGATATAAAGCCCATATAACCATCAAATCTTAGAGTATGCAGAAGAGGTTCACTTATTCTCTTACCTATATATATGTATGCTACATTGTAGGAGTTGTATTCAGTAAAAAATAAAGCAGTACTTAGCCATGGCCTATTATCTTGACAAGATCTTTCTTTTCCTATTTCTCTTCACACTTAGTACCTCCTCAAAATCAGATAACATGACAGATATTGAAGCACTCTTTGCTATCAAGAATGAAATACTTGATCCCTTTGATTCTTTGATTACATGGAATGTGTTTGTTCCTTTATGTCAATGGCGTGGTGTAGTATGTGGAACGAAGTCAACGAATCACTGAAGTAAACCTTCTTGACCTGAAGCTGAGTGGTGTGTTATCACCATTTGTTGAAAATTTGAGCTTCCTCGTACGACTAGTCATTGAAACCAATACCATTTCTGGCAATATACCTCCAGAACTAGGTCGTTTGACAAGATTACGCCATCTATATTTGCAAAACAATTAATTACATGGTGAAATTCCTGCCAATCTATAGTTTTGTAGTAACCTCGTTGAATTATGGGCATTCAAGAACAATCTTGTAGGTGTGCTTCCCAAGGAGCTTGGATTTCTTCCCAAATTCAAATATTTTGATTTCAGTTACAACAAACTCATTGGTGAATTCCCGAAATCTTATGGTAACTTTTCAGGTCTTTTGGAAATGTACCTTTTGAATAATGATCTCGAGGGTAAAATCCCTGATGAGTTAGGGAAACTGAAAAACTTGGAAATATTTGATGCAGACTTCAATAAGTTATCAGGTAGAATTCCGAGCTCACTATTCAATCTTTCCTCTTTGAAAGTCATTGATGTGTCAAATAACCAATTCGAAGGTACTCTCCCTCGGGATTTAGGGATCAATTTTCCTAACCTGATGTGTCTCAGCATTAGTGAGAATCATTTCAGTGGATCGCTTCCTTATTCACTTTTCAACCTCTCAGGACTCGCGTACCTTCTAGTTGGAAAAAATCACTTAGGAGGATGTGTTCCTAGGTTTGATAAGTTGCATAGCCTGACCTGGCTGTATCTGCAAAACAACGCATTTCGAGGGACATTTCATGGCTGACCTGATGGAGCAATTGAGATAGTAGATCCAGTTCTTAATTTTGAAGAGGAAGAAATAATCAGAGAGAGGTCTCAAATTCCAAGATTCACGAGAAGACAAAAAATGATAGAGGGTTTAATCTCCTTACTTGGAGTTGGTATTGATTGTTCAATGTATGATTGAAGTAAAAGAAAAAACATGAAGGAGGTTGTTAGAGAGTTGTGTTCTATAAGAGATTCTCTTGTTGGTTGTACAATATGAAACACTTCTCTTGTTTTGTTTTTGTCATGTAAGGTTCCAATAATATATTACTAATGAATCATTTGAATATGGTTTTTACTCGTCTTTACTAATCATTTGAACAAAATTCTAGGCCCACCACTAAGTAAATGGCATACTAGATTGGTATCGTTGAAGGATTGAAACAGTTCTTTATGATATCATGTCAGTATATAGATATATGGTAATGGTATCATGGAGAACGGAGGAGTGTTTCATTCCGAAATAATTCTTCATGGTACCATATAGATATATTGTGATAGTGTCTAGAGTGTTCAATATTTTTCAGCAACCTTTCAAGTAATCTGGTATATGTAGATTTGTCAAGCAACAGGTTTGCAGGACACATCCCGATAAACATTGGGAAACTCGTTAACTTGGAAGAGCTTAGGCTGAGCAGAAACCAACTCACAGGTATCATCTCTCCGACTATTGGGAAGCTTCATAAGCTACGACATTTATATCTGTCCCAAAACAAAGTCTCAGGTAGTATACCATCTTCCATTGCAAATCTGAGCCTTTTAACAGAGTTAAATCTTGATCATAACAATCATAGAGGTAAAAAACCTTCAAGTATTGCAAAATGTCAAAGTTTGTTGTATCTTAACCTGAACCAGAAAAATTTAATCGGTTCGATAACTAAAGAAATTTGTGTCATCTCTTCCTTAGTTGTTCTAAACCTTTCTAGTAACAACTTGACTGGCGCCCTTCCCAAAGAAATCGGTAGCCTGAAAAATCTCTTATCATTAGATGTCTCTTTCAATAGTCTCACTAGTGAAATTCCTACTACACTTGGGAGTTGTGTGACAATTGTTAACTTAACAATGAAATGGAATTTATTCCGCGGGATTATTCCTTCCACTTTCAGTTCACTAAAGAGTCTTCAAGTTTTAGATCTTTCGCGGAATAAGCTATCAGGTATAGTTCCAAAGTACTTGGAAGGATTTGCCTTACATTTCTTGAACTTATCGTTTAATGATTTTGAAGGTGCCCTTCCACAACGAGGCATCTTTGAGAACGCAAGTGTAGATTCATTCATTGGAAATCCTAGAATCTGTGGTGGTATACCTGGCTTGAAACTTGCCAATTGCAACTTCAGTCATTCAAAGAAAATAAACTTTAAGCTTGTTATTTTAGAAATATTAGGAATTTTGTGGCTAGTTGTTATGGTTTGTGCTTTTTTTTTCTATCGATTCGAAATGTCTAAAAGAACATTTCCTTCATTAGAGAACAATCTAAACCAACTCATAGCTATGTCCTATCAAAGTATTCTTAAAGTTACCAACGGGTTTTCTACGAGCATCTTGATTGGTGTTGGGAGTCATGGATATGTTCATAAGGGAATTTTGGAAACGGATGGTAAACACGTTGCTATAAAAGTATTGAATCTTTTAAAATATGGAGCTATCAAAATTTTCATAGCAGAATGTGAGGCCTTGAGAAATGTTAGACATCGGAATTTAGTTAAGCTACTTACTGCATGTTCTGGTGTTGATTATCGTGGCAACAAATTCAAGGCAATTGGTTTACGAGTTTATGGCCAATGGAAGTTTGGAGGAGTGGTTGCATCCAGATAATTCAAGACCAAATGTTCAGCTAAGAAGGTTAGGATTTCTACAAAGGCTGGATATTGCTATTGATGTTGCTAGTGCAATTCATTATTTTCATAATGATTGTCAAATATCAATAGTTCATTGTGATCTCAAACCAAGTAATATTCTCCTTGACAATGAATTGGTTGCCCATGTTGGGGATTTTGGATTGGCAAGATTCCTTCATCTTACTGATGAAACCACTTGTAGAATTCAGACAAACTCTTCAACTTTTAAAGGATCTATTGGCTACATAGCTCCATGTAAATTTCACTCTATATAAATACCTCTAAAGACTTTAGTGACTCCGGATGTAATGGCATTAACTCAATTTCGCTATATATGCATTGCAGGGTATGGGATGGGAAGCGAGGCATCAATGCAAGGTGATGTGTATAGTTTTGGTATCGTCTTGCTTGAAATGTTAACCGGGAAAAGACCAACATATGACATGTTTGACGGCGATTTAAGCCTTCATGATTTAGTTAGGAATGCCATGCCTGATGGAGCAATTGAGATTGTAGATCCAGTTCTTAATTTTGAAGAGGAAGAAATAAGCAGAAGACCATATTGTTGGTTGTACAATATGAAACACTTCTCTTGTTTTGTTTTTGTCATGTAAGGTTCCAATAATATATTACTAATGAATCATTTGAATATGGTCTTTACTAATCATTTGAACAAAATTCTAGGTCCGCTACTAAGTAAATGGCATACTAGATTGGTATCGTTGAAGGATTGAAACAGTTCTTTATGATATCATTTCAGTATATAGATATATGGTAATGGTATCATGGAGAACGGAGGAGTGTTTCATTGAGAGACCGAAGTAATTCTTCATGGTACCATGTTAGCATATAAGATATATTGTGATAGTGTTTGGAGTGTTAAACATTTTTTGAACCTCACTATCGGATTTGAGCCTACTTTAAGTAGAGCCTTGAACAACACTTCCTCACCCTCACACTACATCCATATAACATAACTCACAAGCTTTATGTTTTTCTAGCTCAATAAAAATTTAACATGTGGCTCGAGTTCAGCAGAGCTTTTTATGGTATGATAATTTTATTCTTTTAAAGATATGACAGTTGGGTCTAACTCAACCTCAAAAGTTAGCTCATGGGAGGAGATTTGTCCAAGTCCATATAGTAGACCAATTCCTATCCCTCTACCGATGTGGAACTTCTTAACCGTTCAGAAAAGATTACTTTCCATTATTATTAAAGCATAAACATTATTTCAGAAAATGTAGCACATACTTTTTTTTTCTTGTACTAGTTTCACTACTACTATCACTATAATAATAGAACATCAATCAACTGATACAGGTTGCATGTTTTGTGCCTCTTTCCTGAGATCTTCATACAGAACAGATGACAAGTACCTCTCTCCAAAACTTGGATGTATTGTCTGAAATTCCAAAACCAAAAAATTCAGCACAACTAATTAACATAACAAAATTGAGAGTCAACTAATAGATATTCATACCACTATGAGTTTTCCTTTATTTTCTGGTCTGTTGGCGAGTCTAAGTGCGGCTACAGTATTTGCTCCTGATGATATACCAACCTATACAACAAAATTTTTGTCATATGATTAAAAATAAGTTGGGGTCGAATATATAAGCTTATCTATTTGTATTATTCACATAATGCCACTTAGTAATGGAAAATAGATCAATGATATGAGAGAGTGAAAGATATGAAAAACCATCTGTTCGAAATTTTACCATAAGGCCTTCCTTCAATGCCAACTCCCTAGCCATGTTTACCGATTCTTCACTCGAAACCTGCAAACAGAATAAGCATAATTCATGTATAAATTGCCAAAAATGACTAATTATAGTCAATGTTCTGCATCAAAAATATTGGATTCAGTTGAACGTAGAGATAGTACAATCCGTGCGCTTCTGGTTGTAGTTCTAATTAAACAAAACTCTGCAATTACATAGTTCTTGTGCTATGCAAGAAACAAGCACTAATAGTTAAGTGGTTGAAATTTATCCTAACAAGGTAATTAAAGACGGGTTCTGTTCCCGGATGATGCATTTTATAATTGTGAAATTTAAAGACCAACATCCGGAGGTCAATATTTTCATGTGTTCTGCAAGAGAAATGAAATTTAGAACTCAGCATACCATCAGAACTTCTTCCATTACATCCATGTCAAGGATATCCGGCTTGAATCCAACCCCATTGCCAGTTATTTCATGAGGACCTGTATACAGTATCGATGTTCAGAAATCTATGTAGAACAAATTTACTCATATGCCACAACAAATGGAAAAAAAGAAAGAGGCATGTTATTTGCAACGATCTTTTTAGTTCTATAGTTATGATAGGAAGTGAAGTTAATTACCTGGTTTTCCACCATTCAATACATTGCTTTCAGCTGGCTCAATTCCATATATCTAGCAGGACAGGAGAAAATATGCAAGAGCGATGATGTTATGTTGTTTGCACGTTAAGCTTGCAATCACATAATGAATTAATTGGCAGGAAAATACCTTGACATTAGTATTTTTCGATTTCAGATATTGTCCAACACCAGAGACTGTGCCTCCACTTCCTATTCCCATGACAAAGATGTCAACATTACCTTGAGTATCTTCCCAGATTTCAGGGCCAGTAGTCTCAAAATGAACCTGTGTTCAATGTCAATGTTGAATTTTTGTTTTTGATATAAAGGAAAAGAATTTAAAATGCCCCTCCACTTTAATTATGAAATATATTTATTCTAATTTTCGTTGTACTTTAAGGTCATTCATAGTGGGACCAACCCTTGTCGAAGGAGTCAATTGACAATCATTGAAAAATTACTCTATGTAGGTAAGTCAAATCTTTTTTTTTTGATGTATTTATATACTAGTGTTGAATCCCTTTGGCTTCCTCATGTATTTACTTATTTAAATTCTTGAATCCCCTTGGTGAAAATTAATCCTAGCTCCACCATCGCATTAATCATCTCTTACTTGCCCTGGACTCAGAAGGAGCTTACCTTACCGTAGACCCTGACCAAAGTGTAAGAGTAGAGGGCATGCATTTGAGCCTGATCTCTAAAATAGTGAAATCCACTTTGGAGCTCCGTCGAGGTCAAGGACAACTACGAGATAATTTGCTAATGACAAAGATATGACACTTGCCTTAACTCAACCCCGAAATCTACTTTATGAGAGTAGGATTGTCCAAGTCCATATAAGCAGACCATCAGTTCATTCTCCAACCAATGTCGGATTCTAACATCCCCACCACCACCAACACCACGACGCTTAGGCCCAACTAGAGTGTAGATCGTGAGCTCAAACTGGAAATGGACCTTACTCTAATACCATGAAAAACATGACACTTGAATCTAACTCAACCCCAAAAACTAGCTTATGAGGACCAGTCAATACGTTAACCACTGTGGGACTCTAACCTATTCTGAAAAATATGAAATAATCATAGAAGAATAACATATCATAAAATACAAAACTTGGACATTTTCCTATAATGGTAAGTCTAGTAATAGATGAGGGGGTGGGGGAGGGAGCAAAATGAAGATGGAAATTTACTTACTTGAGTATTGGCAGGATTGGAGAATTGTTGAAGCATATAAGCATTAGGTGTAGATTCCAAAAGATCGTAAGCTTTCTTAATAGTTCCTCCCATTCCTTTAGTTGGATCAGTGATCACTAAATCAGCTCCAAATGCTCTCATGGTTACCCTCCTCTCCAAGCTTGTATACGATGGCATTGTCAAAATCATTTTGTAGCCTTTCATGGCAGCCATAAATGCCATACTTATTCCCATATTCCCTGATGTTGGCTCGATTAGTGTTGTCTGCATATCATCCATAAAATATATAAGACACAAAACTTATGCATTATCTGTCTTTTAAGGTTTTTGTATAGGAAAGAGCCATATTTACTTACTTTTCCAGGGGTGATTAATCCTTTCTTTTCTGCATCATTGATCATAGCAAATGCTGGTCTGGTGGAAAAGGAAAAACATTTTTTCAAATTTCGAAATGAAACATGTCCAAACGTCCACTTAATATTTAGAAAAAGGTCACAAGAAGTAAAAATGAAAGAAAGTAAAAAACCAAATAATTTACCTATCTTTGATACTAGAAGTAGGTTGCATCATTTCTTGTTTAACAGCAATATAAGCACCACATCCTTCACTCACTTTGTTTAGATACACCAATGGTGTTTTCCCAATGAGCTGAATTGTGGAAATATTACAATCAATCATATAATTTGCATAATCAGGTCATATAAAATGTAATTATATATAGATCTTCATCATAATCAATAATTGGTTATATAATAAAATTTGAACTTATGCTGAAGTTATTTTTACAATGTTGTGCATATAACTTAAGCGGTAAAGTTGTTCTCATGTAATTAGGAGGTCACACATTTAATTTGTAAAAATAGTCACTTCTAAAAATTAAGAGTAAGACTTTCTATAATAGACTCTTGTGGTTCGATCATTTTCTAAACCCAGTGCATAGCAAGAGTATAGTGTACGGATCTAACTTTTTTTAAAATAAGTAATCAATCCATCACAATAAATAAATGAAATGTTCTCATTTTCCACTTAACTTTGAACAAAATAGAACATTAAATTAGTGGTAATGATACTCTATTTGTTAATGATGATTAAGGTTCTTGGACCAATATATTTTTCCAAAGATATAAAGAGTGATGAAAATAGCTTCATTTATAAAAACAATAATGCACAAATCAAAGTTATTTTGCACGTGATAGCATTTACTAAATTTTGGAGTGAATTTAGTTGATGTTGTAAAAAATTGTAGTTAAAATTTTTCTTAACTATAATACTTGTCAAAAATCTAAGATAGGAAAATATTACATTGTATAGCCATCTATAAAAAAAAATAGTTAATAAAATGTATAATTTTGATATATTAATATAATTAATGTGTATATTATATTAATGTGTATATATATATGTGTGTATAAAATTAGTATATATTTTTTTAAGAAGTACAAAGAATTCCCTTTTTGATTAATCACCTAAAAAGGGTTTTCAACTAATTAGGGAAACTTTCACATATAGCCACTTAAAAATAATTAATTACTCTCTATAGCTATAGTTTGATATTACAATTTATAGCTACATGTTATTTGGACGAGAGATGCGAGCGAGACTGGGAGGGAGAGGAGAGAGACGAGCGAGACTGGGAGAGAGAGGAGAGAGGCGAGCGAGACTGGGAAAAAGAGTAAGAGAAAGGTGAATTGTATTGTATATTGGTTAGATAATTGTATATTATACATATGTAATTGTATATATGGCAAGAGAGGTCGGGAGAGGGAGGAGAGAGGCGAGCGAGACTGGAAGAGAGAGGATAGAGGCGAGCGAGATCGAGAGAGGCGAGCGAGAGAGGGCAGAGAGTGGGAGAGAGGTGAATTGTATATGTATATAATTGTATATAACTATTATACATATACATTTGTATAAATGGCAAGCGAGATTGGGAGAGGGAGGAGAGAGGCGAGCGAGAGAGGGCAGAGAGTGAGAGAGGTGAATTGTATATATATATATAGGCTAAAAAATTGTATCTTATACATATTTATTGATATATCCCGGCGAATTATACATATACAAACATAACTAATTATACAAACCCGAAGTCAGTCTACGTAAATAATGTATAATGTTAGTCGCGAGTGATAACTATAGCAAACTATAGATATGATGAATAATTAAATAGTATAAATTTGTTTATCCGCGTAATTTTCCTTAATTAAAATGCAGTAGTCAATGTGACGTCTAAAAATAATTAGTTGCATTAATATTGCTAGTATATGGTATAATACATATATATTTTTTATGTAACTAAATACCTTGGTACATTATTTGATATTTCAATATTCTTTACCACATATTGAATATCAATTTCTTTTTAAATGCATACCATATACCATTATACTTTAAACCAAAAGGTCAAAAAATTTTATCTTATGGTATCGATATATACCATATCATGCCTATCCTAAATATAGGTCACAGTAGAGTGATTTAAACCCTTTTATCTTTAATTAAATATTTCAAACTTAAATTATAAATATAATAAAAATTATGTTAATAAATGTGTGATTCAAATTTAATCGATCTCTCTGCTAAATATCAAATACCCCTCCCCCATCCCCAACCACCCCCAAAAAAAACCTTTTTCTTTTTTGCCTCAATTAAAGTGAACTGACTAATTCCGTACTAACCTATTTTTATTACATGTGATACACTTTGATGGTATATAAAATTTAACTTTTTTTAAAAAAAAATTATTATCTATCTAAATTTAAAAAGTTATTTTTAAAAATATATTAATAAAAATAAAACACATTAATTGAACAGGAAATTGGCCCAAAGATCGATACAGGCTTCTGTCACTGATGAGCCATACGGCACTATTTTCTGTTTTGGTTCTTTGACTTTTAGCACCATTAAAGAATTTGTATTTTACCTTCTCATACAAATTACTATTAAATATTCTTTTAAATTTATTTGAAAATATAATTAATTTCATTTTCTTATTCTTAACCTTGGCATCTATTCAAATTCTGCCACTAATAGTGGTATATTTAAATTTAATAACAATTCATTTTTAAAAAATACTTAATTAATTGATATTGTTTTATATTTAAAATTAACAAGTTTGAAAATATTTCTTTGTTAAATTTTGTGTGCAATCAAATTGTTCCCTCTATTTATTTTTTACAAATTATATTTAGAATTAGCAATTTAATAAAAAAAATTAATATGATTATTTTACTACAATGTCTCTATTCACTTGATGTCTAGTAATTGTATCTTGAATTGTAATTTAGAAAATAAATAATAAATATTAAAAATAAAATATAAAAATTATATTTTTTTGATATGTGAAAAGTGACAAATAAAAATAAAAATATGTATTAACATAACGAACACGTAAAAGTGAACATATAAAATAGTCTTTTTATCATTATATGTCTCCTTACTAAAAATAAATATTCTTTAATACTTTATCATTTCACAAAATCAATACATAATAATATTATTTTTCATATTTTTATCTTTAGAGTCATTAACCCTTAAGAGTATGTATCTAAGTTTTAATTAACACAAAATAACCAAGTAAATGAGTAACTAATTAATGATTAATATAATAAATTTACTATTTTGTCCTTATTAAATTAAAAGTGCACGAATTAAAAATTTCTGTTTCTCAAGAAATTTTTGAACTTTTTAAAAATTAATTAATTAAAAAAATTATTATTTTCTAAATTTATCGAAATGAAGACAAATAAATAAAAAAGAAAAATTAGATGAATAATTAGACACATAGGAAGTACTTATTTGTTAATTTTCATGACATAATTTAATTGGACACCAAATTAAAGAGTAAAAGAATTCTCCTTCAAATTTTTAATCTAAAATAAATCATTTAATGGCACAGGTTCCAAGAGAAAACGTCATATACTATTTGCACTTTTAAGATCTGTTTTTTCTACTCCCTCCGTTTCATCGTTGTCCTTATTTTAGATTTTACCTTTTTCAAGAAAGTAGGTAAACTTTTTTTATTTAGTGTTTTCTTAACAGTCAAGCTTTCAATTAATTACTTGATTATTTTGTGTTAATTTATCTTCTTTATAGGTATATTAATTTAAAAATTAACGACTAATTATAAATCACAGAGTATATTTTAAACCAGAGGACCAAAGAATATACAAAGAGCGGAAGTGAACAAAAATGGGTCATGTGGGTTGTGCGCGACTGTTATCGGGTTTAATCAGTGGCGGAACAAAAAAATTTCAATAAAAAAATTTAAAATTTGAAAATATAATCACATAAAATAACCTTAGAACTACATATATATTTAAAAAAGTATTTTAATTATATATAAATATAATTTTTCTCTGAAAAGATTCAGATGAACCGCTGATGGCTCTGCTACTGGGTTCAAACGGTGTATTCAGGTAAATTGAATAATTAAAAGCTAATTCAGCATTAAATTAACAAACATTAACAAATTTTAACCAAAGAGTATAACAGATTATGCATTAGAAGAGTAAATTATCTACAGCTCGAAGCAGTGAGAATATGAAGAAACAGAGAGTAAAATTTACTAACTTGAGAAACTTGAGTTTTGATTTTGGTACCAGGAAGGTACTTTGGCAGATCTCTTAGCCTCTGAACAAATGATGATTCACTCGAATAAAATCTTCTCCTCACCAACGACGCCATTGATGAAATTTATTTGAAGCCTGTAAATGTCTCTCTCCCTTCAAATTTCAAAGATAAAATACCCCTTTTATAATGGAAAATTACACCTCTAAGGTATATACAGATGAATTTTTCCTATACCTAAAAATAGAATTTTGTTAGTATAATAACTATTTTTTTTTTGGCCGAGCTTGTTATCGCTCTCATTCTCTCTAAAATAATTGTCCATCTTATTATATTTCATGTCTCTTCGGAAATTAGATAAATTTACCATCTTATACTTAGTGTTCGTTCCATTTGACTTATTTTAAGTATTTTTAAATCAAAGTAGTTTTATAAAGCAATTTTAAAGTATTTGAGTAAAGTTTAAAAATTGTTATACACGCTTGTTTTAAGGTCAAAATAAGTCAAAAGTCATAAGTTAGAAATTCTAACTTACGATTTTTGGCTTATAAGTCAAAAGTAAAAATTCAATCCAAACAAACTATTTAGTATTTTCTTTGTCTCAATTTATATGACACCTTTTATATTTTAAGAGTCAAACAATTTGAGTTTAATCAAAAATTAACGCATGAAATCTTCAATTTTTTTAAAATGCAATTTATATATTTGTAAACTACATTAAAAATACTATGAGTTACAGTAATTAATAAATCAAAATGCTTATAAAATCTATAAAAAATTTATAATAAAAAATAAACTTATTTAATTCTTAAAATCTAAAATATTTCTATAAATTCAAAATATCACATATAGAGATAGTAATTTTTTAAAGTTAAATTTTTAATAAATAAATATAAATTAATTTATTTTAATTAATTAAATTGATCAACAAATATATATTAATAGTTTATTTTTTCTTATATATGTCAAATTTAAATGACCAAGGATAAAAGAAATAAAAAAAATAAAATGGGCACGTTTAGTTAGGGAGGTGGACCTGTGATGGCTCAAAGTGAATATAACAAAATAGTGTATGCCGCCGCTGTAGTCATTGGTCAAATCTCAATTTCCACTTTTCTTTTTTTCGGCCTTTAATTATTTATTTATTTTAAAATTTACATATTTATTGAAATAATTATAAAGTTATTAAATAGTCATATAAAAAATTTAAGATTTTCAAAATTTATATTATTTTTTTAAAAAAAATTGAGTATATAATATGTAAAAAATTATCTTTTTTTATTTATCAAAATAAAATAAAAAAAAAGTAAAAAAGAAAAAAATATTAAAAATAGGAGTACTACTAAAATTATTGTAGTAATTAAATTATCATCACATTCATTGCAATGTTCTTTTCTCTGTACTAACATTCATTACAAGTTGAATGTTTTACTTTCTGACTAAAAAAAATTGTTAGGTGAAAAAGTCATACATTTTGTAATAAATTATTTTATTAAAAGTAAAATTAATATTAAGTTAAATTAGTATTAAATATAGAAAAAAGTTATTTTTTATTTTGATTAAAAATAAATCATATAATTGAAATGGATAGAATGTCAAATATAATGACTTTTTTTCTAAGAAAAAAAGTTTTAAAGTCTCAAAAACATATCTATGCCTTTTTTTCTTAAAAAAAATTTAAGTCTCGAAAACATATCTATGCCCTTTTTTTTTTTTTGCTATTACAGTCTTTCTTTAGTTAAATGTCGTAAATATATCTAAACTATCATTTTTTTAATTTCATATTTAAATAATTAAGAGTATGAAAAACACACCGCAATGTTGACTGATCCAAATATGTATATAGATTTACTTAGACTCGTCTGACCTTGAATTTTCATATGTGAAATGATGTATTTTGATTTATATTTTCAGCTAAGATTGTTAAATGTGTTAGTTATGTTTTGCGAATCTTTATTATAGTGAAACAGCCTTCCACCTGATATTTATAATTTCTTTAAAAATAGGGTAATATCATATTATTACATATTATTTGAGGTGTATTTATCAAATTTATGAGTGATTACTTAGATAGGTACTCATACTCTAAATATTTTGGATAAAAATTTAAAAAAATTGAGTAGTTTAAATATGTTTGTGACCTTTTACTCATAATAGAACAAAAAAAATTAGATACTTCTTTTTAAAAAAAAGGGAGAGAGTGTTTACTGTGATGGCACATGTTCCCTTAATTGATGCTTGCGTATGTAATGATATAATCCAAGTATATTTTAAAAATATAACCTAAAGTGTGTGTATATATATCTCTGCGTGTGTGTTGT